>NC_136065.1:718538528-718768528 GCF_964261635.1 Lissotriton helveticus | reverse complement strand
TATAGAGTTTAGAAACAGTATATATTTGCACATTTTCAAAATTGGGAATACTCATACTAGCATGAGAATTATTGGTAATTTTTCGAAATGATTTCTTTTTTACACAATGTCTTTCATTGGGAAGGGAGAAATGCATGACAACTCAATAGGTAATAACAGTTGATTTACAAATCTGAATTACCCTAAGTCTCCCGATAAAAACGGTACCTCACTTGTGTGGGTCGGCCTTGTGCCTGCGACAGGAAACGGCGCAAAATGCAACGTGGTCACACCTCAATTTTGCAGTTAAAAATTGACCCTTTTATGGCAAAGTGCCTAGCTATAGTTTTTGCACCCTAGTTCTGCCGGCACCTAGGGAAACCTTGCAAACCTATACATTTTTGAAAACTAGACAACCAGGGGAATTCAGGATAGGGTGACCCGACTGCCTCCCACCAGGTTCTGTTACCAAAAATCCCTTGCAAACCTACAAAATTGGGAACAAAAGTGCATTTTCCTCACATTTCTGTGGTGGAAAGTTCTGGAATCTGCATGGATCAACAAATTTCCACCCACTCCGCGTTCCCCAGGTCTCCCGAGAAAAATGGTACCTCACTTGCTTGGGTCTGCCTAGTGCCTGCAACAGGAAACGGCGCAAAACTCAACGTGGTCGCACCTCAATTTCGCAGTCAAAACTGGCACTTTTTTGGCAAAGTGCCTACCTTTTGTTTTTGAACCCTAGCTCTGCCGGCACCTAGAGAAACCTAGCAAACCTATACATTTTTTAAAACTAGACACCGAGGGAAAATCATGATGGTGTGACTCGACTGCCTCCCACCAGGTTCTGTTACCCAGAATGCCTTGCAAAGATGAAAAATTGAGAAACAAAATCGCATTTTCCTCACATTTCTGTGGTGGAAAGTTCTGGAATCTGCGTGGATCAACAAATTTCCACCCACCCAGCGTTCCCCCTGGTCTCTCGAGAAAAATGGCACCTCACTTGCCTGGGTCTGCCTTGTGCCTGCGACAGGAAACGGCGCAAAACGCAACGTGGTCGCACCTCAATTTTGCAGTCAAAACTGGCCCTTTTTTGGGAAAGTGCCTACCTGTAGTTTTTGAACCCTAGCTCTGCCGGCACCTAGGGAAACCTAGCAAACCTATACATTTTTGAAAACTAGATACCCAGGGGAATTCATGATGGGGTGACTCAACTGCCTCTCACCAGGTTCTGTAACCCAGAATCCCTTGCAAAAATAACAAATTGACAAAAAAATGCATTTTCCTCACATTTCTGTGGTGGAAAGTTCTGGAATCTGCGTGGATCAACAAATTTCCACCCACCCCGCGTTCCCCTAGGTCTCCCAAAAAAATGGTACCTCACTTGCCTGGGTCTGCCTAGTGCCTGCGACAGGAAACAGCGCAAAACGCAACGTGGTCGCACCTCAATTTCGCAGTGAAAACGGGCCCTTTTTTGGCAAAGTGCCTACCTTTTGTTTTTGAACCCTAGCTCTGCCGGCACCTAGGGAAACCTAGCAAACCTATACATTTTTGAAAACTAGACACCCAGGGAAACCCAGGATGGGGTGACTCGACTGCCTCCCACCAGGTTCTGTTACCCAGAATCCCTTGCAAAGCTAAAAAATTGACAAAAAAAACGCATTTTCCTCACATTTCTGTAGTGGAAAGTTCTAAAATCTGTGTGGATCAACAAATTTCCACCCACCCAGCATTCCCCCAGGTCTCCCGATAAAAATGGTACCTCACTTGCGTGGGTAGGCATAGTGGCTGCACCAGGAAAAGTCAAACATTCCAGCACTGCTATCTACTCCTCAAAGACATACACATACAGGTTGGATTTGGCACGAGGGCGAGTGATGGTTCAGTACATAAAATTTTATTAACAAGATATTTCAACGAAATGAAATGCTCTGTCAATAAATAATTGCATAAAAACCAAACCAGTGACTCGCAACTCGTGAGCTGTAAAGCCACAACAAGGTACCAACCATTTTACAGGCCATTCACGCACCTTTCATACCCGATACACACCAGACCATTGACACCATCCGGAAGGAGAAGCAACACATTACAACATTCACAAAAAGGGACAAGGTACACCCTACTGCAGAATGAGAAAAAAGACACATATTACTGCACAGCCATCTAATCTGCCTGCACACACACATACTGGTTGGATTTGGCACGAGGGTGAGTGATGATTCAGTACATACAATTGTATTCGCAAGTTATTTCACAAAAATGAAATGCACTGCGAATAATTGAAAGTATGAGAAACTGACCCATTGACTCACAGCTCATGAGCTTTAAAGCCACGTCAAGGCACCAACCTCTTCACAGGCCATTCATACACCTTTCATACGTGTGACACATACAAAACATTCACACCGCCAGCCGCGGACCCATCACATTACAACACTCACACCAGCAGACAGCGCCATTCAAGGGCCCATCACATTCACACGCCCACATTCCTGAACCTGCAACTACACAAAATGATGGACTGCGTGGAGTGTCACTTAACTAGCAGTGTGTGTAGTGACCAACAGAAAGTAATTACTCACACACCGCCAGCCGAGCGCCAGTCCACCCACACCACCATCCAAGCACCAGGCTATGCACACCGCCAGCCAAGCACCACTCTGCGCACACCGACAGCCAAGTACCACTTCACACACACCACCAGCCAAGTGCCACTCCACGCACACCACTAGCCAAGCACCACTCCACGCACACGGCCAGCCTAGCGCCACTCCACCCAAACCGCCAGCCAAATACTACTCCATGCACATCGCCAGCCAAACACCACTCCACGCACAACGCCAGCCAAGCGTCACTCCACGCACAACGCCAGCCAAGCGTCACTCCACGCACACCGCCAGGAAAGCACCACTCCACGCACACCTCCAGCCAAGCACCACTCCACGCACACCGACAGCCAAGCACCACTCCACACACACCTCCAGCCAAAAGCCACTCCACGCACACCACCAGCCAAGCACCACTCCACGCACACGGCCAGCCAAGCGCCACTCCATACACAGCGCCAGCCAAATACCACTCCACACATACCTCCAGCCAAACACCACTCCACGCACACCGCCAGCCAAGCGTCACCCCACGCACACCGCCAGTCAAGCACCACTCCACGCACACCTCCAGCCAAGCACCACTCCACGCACACCGACAGCCAAGCATCACTCCACGCACACCTCCAGCCAAAAGCCACTCCACGCACACCGACAGCCAAGTGCCACTCCACGCACACCGCCAGCCAAGCACCACTCTGCCAGCCAAGTGCAAGCCTACGCACACCGCCATCACATTTTGAATTTTTTTAACAAAACAAACAAAATAATTGCAAATAGATAAAAATCTAGTAACACAAAATCTGTAACTAAATACATTGCACAAATGCCAACCTTAAAAAAGAATACAAATTATTTAAAAAACACAGACCAGGCAGTACATTTTACCACTCATGGATACTCCCAAAAATTATTTTGTGTGTGGTAAGCTCTATAACAAGAAGGCACACACAGCCCAGGGTTAGAAGGACACCCAGGGCAGTAAAGATGAGTCTCCTTCCGCAAACCTCTTCGCCAACAGACTCTACAATTCCTAGTGGGAAAGTCTTTTGTAGATGTGGGAGGAATGTAATCAGGAAAGTGGCGATCTTTCAATCGAGCCACATCCTCCACCACTCCAAATCTAGGAACACTTACTTGCTCCACAACAACAAGGCTAGATATCACAGAGTGCTGAAACTGAAGAAATGTCAACTTTGACCCAGGAGAACACTCATTGAACACAATTAAAGCATTGAAAGTTGTTAAGTTGAAAAAATGGATGGCCAACTTCTTATACTAAACATAAGCCTTCCGAAAAGCAGTGTAAGGTTCCAACCTCTGATCAACTCTGTCAACACCACCCTGTACTTATTGTAGTCCAGAATGCACACAGGTTTGTGCACTTCAGCAACCTGACCCCAAACTGGCAGAAGTGAAGTACTCTCATCATGGATGGCACTCAGCATGTACACATCCCTCCTGTCCACAAATTTCACAGCTAGTAGTTCGCCACAACATAAGGAACTGCACTGACCCCTCTGAAGTTTCTTGCAAATAAGCTCCTTTGGAAAACCTTTGCGGTTAGAGCGGATTGTGCCACATGCAAAAGTGTCCACTTTAAACAATTCCTTAAACAATTGCACAGCAGTGTAGAAGTTATCAAGGTACAAATGGTGGCCTCTGTTGAACAGTCTTCTAGCAAGATCCCACGCAATTTTCTCTGACACTCCAAAAGTGGACGGACAACCAGGGGGGTCAATAGTGGAATCTCTACCAGTGTACACACGAAAATTAAAAACATACCCTGTCTTACTCTCAGACAACATATACAGTTTAATTCCATAGCGTGCCCTCTTGCTAGGGATGTACTGCCTAAAAACCAAACGACCCTTGAACAAAACCAAAGACTCATCAATAGAAATTTCTTTCCCAGGAATGTAAATCTCTGAAAGTCGATCAACAAAGTGATCAAGAACAGGCCGAATCTTAAAAAGACGGTCACAGTCAGGGTGACTATGTGGCAACGCAAAAGAATTATCCACAAAATGCAACATGCGTAGCAAAAGTAAATACCGATCACGAGTCAAAACAGCTGGAAATATGGCTGATGCCATCAAGGGACTGGTAGACCAATATGAAGCCAGGTTCGGCTTCTTTAACAAACCCATCAATAAAATCAATCCCAAAAACTTCTTCAGCTCTTCCAGATTTGTGGGAGTCTACCGGGTAGCTCTAGAGTGGGGCCTAAGTTTGTCACTGTTGACCCTCAAAAACTTTTCAGCATACAAATTAGTCTGCTCAACAATCTCACCCAAAAATACATCATCCATAAATAACAGAAAATACTGTATAGGCAAAGAGTTTTCACAATCCACTTTACACCCTGCATCACCGCTAAAGGCAGGCAACACCGGCTGCACCATGTTAGGATCAACCTAGAGTCCAACACTTCCAGTAGGAAGACTAGCAGCCTCAGGCTGCAATCCAGCTGCCTCTTGCACCATCGACACAGCAGTGTCCTCCTCTAACACAGGCCCTTCCTCTGCTCTGAGAGTACCTTCATCATCCGATGATTCCATGTGGAGAGAAAACTTACTGCCAGAAACTTCCCCTCCCTCCTCTCCCTCAGACGCACTGTCAGTGTCATAATCCGGCTCAGAGGAAGACTCAAGAAGCATACCAACCACCTGCTGAGCAGTCATTCTACGGCTAGCCATAATGATTACTAATAAAAGCAAATTGTCACACAAGTCAACAACAACAATCACTATGTAAAATAAACAATGAACAAAATTCACCTTTATCAAAAATACCTATACACTGCAAAACAAAACCACTCACTTGCCTGAAGCAGCTAAACTCAACACCACGTACTCTGCACTGACACAGTATGGATCAACAATATCCCACTAAAAAAGAAAGAGAAAACAAAAATACACATAAGACAATGCAAAACACATCACAAAGAATTTCATGCTCAAAACAGTAACTAAATGCCACTATGACACCGCTTACAAAAAAAATTACATACATTACAATATAACTCATTTGGAGTATATACAACAAAATAATTTTTCTTACCTAAAAAATGCAACTACACAAAACTGCAGAACAACCACTGTCAAAACCGCAAACAGGAAGTAAAAGCTTTACACTAGATTTAAAAAGAAAAAAAAATTAGATTCACATATTCAAAAAAAGCACCAGTCCACCTGCCAAGCTAAGGGGTAGGTGGGCCTAACAGTATAAAATCAAAAGGGGAGCAACCCTTGCCCATGAGGCCACCCCCACCAAAACAAAAATTTTAAAAACGCTGATGTCCAGTGGCTTCTGCCCCCCTTGGGGACAGATGGGACTAAACACATTCTGCTACTCAAAGAGGCAGTAAAGGCCACAATCATCCTCCCATAAAGGGGGAACGACCCATGTCCAAGGGGCGGATCCCCAGCATAAAAATAAACCCTGATGCCCTAGTGACCCATAAAAAACCCAGCAAAACTGATGGACGGAGCCCTTGAGCAAATCTAACACTCACCCCCAGTCAACTGATCTTGGTTTAATCCATCATCATTGTTTAGCTCAATTCACCAACCCAGGTTAGACATGGCCAAATGCAAATCAGACTGACCCTTTGCACTTTGATTGCCCTAAGTTGGCAGAGGTGGGTCCCTTGCTCACTTTGCCACTGGACTCAAGCTAACCTGGCTGATAACGGCTGATTAGCCAGTAACCAGTCCCATTATGGATGATTCCGGGCCAGGTAAGATATGGCATGGCAGTTCGGGCTGGACTGCTCCCATGAAGCATAGGATCAGAATAATTTGCATATGGCCATGTCTGAACTGGGGTGCTGGAGTGAGCTACACCAGCTAAAACCTAACATCATGGGCAAAATATATGCACCAAAAAAGGGGAGTGACCCTTGCACAAGGGACCACTCCCCACTAGATTTACTCAATTGGCACAGTCTGCCACATACATGTAAAAAAATTAAAACCTGCCCCCTAGGGGGGCAAACAAAGCAAAAAGGATGGCCCCCAAAAGGGTAGCGACCCTTACCTAAGGGGTCACTACCCAAAACAAAAAATGTGGGTGTCCTAAAATGGCCCCCAAGGGGAGTGACCCTTGCCCAAGGGGCCACTCCCCAGCATATCCTAAAATTTAAAATAAATTTGACCCCCCCAGGGGGGCAGAGAAGGCCTTCATAATTGCCCCCAAAAGGTGAGCGACCCTTGTCCAAGGTGTCACTCCCCAAAACAAAAACAAACAAGCATTTACAATGCAATAGGTCTCGCGTTTGCGAGAGTTTATGCTATTAGCATTGTAAATCACAATGCCTTTTATTTGTTTAAAAAGCCAACACATTAATAAAAAGCATTGTACATGGTCAAACTTTATTTGATTACCTGCCAACATGTGTAAATTCCCACCTTTCGAACTTGCCTTCATTCACCGTATTACAAAGAATGGATGTGCTATTCTGTTTAAAAAGCAGTTCAGCGTTGCAATCCCGCCGCGGCCGCAACGGAAGTCAGGCAAGGTCGCCTTGTGACGGGGGCGTGGCCGCGTTCGGACCGGAAGAGGAGGCGTAAATCCGTCTTGCGGCCCGGGGCTCCTGTGAGCGGTGGAAAGCCCCGGGGCCGCCAGCAGGAGGTTGCGCAAGTGTTGCGGGCTCCCTTGACCAAGTGGGAGCCCCGGGAAAGGAGCGTGCTGCGAGTGGAGTCCCCCGAGATTGGCCCGGTAAGTTCCAAAGGGCTGGGGGGGCCTCAGTGCTCTCGTGCGTGTATGTGTGCGGGGGGTGTCTCTGCATGGTGCTTGGCACCTGCACAGGCTCTAGGATGCGAGCCAGACCCTTGGCTCTGGCTCGCCTCCATTTGAAAGAAACATACAGCTTTCCCAGAGTATGTAACTACATTGAACAGAACGTTTCTACGATATGTATTTTCTCCTCAGTTAGTTAGCTAGACTGCAAAATGCACACGCAGGTAAGCAAAACGTTTCTGATTTGCCACCTAGTTTATCAGAAAGTGATTTTCTGTGCAGAGCACTTTATATTCTTTGATCTGGAAGTATAATCGTAATCTGAATACTGACCCTCCCAGCACACTCACTGACCCCTGGCCCCACCTCAGTTCTCACTTTCACTACGAGGGCTCGGAATAAATGAAGACAGCCTGGAAATGCAGCAAATACACACCGTATCTCCAGGCCATCTTCATTTACATGTATTTGCTGAGTGATTTGCGCCCCCCTGGGAACCCATCCACGCCCCCCCCCACCCCCCAGGGGGAGCGCACCCCCCAGTTTGAAGACCTCTGGATTAAGATATTAACGGGTAAGGTCGCACGCCTTCACTGGCAAGATGCAGCAACTGATGCAAAGGATCTTATCTAGGGTAGTTTTTTAAACAAATACACACAAGATTCACTTGCTTAAAATTAGATTAAAGACGACATTTCATCAGACAAGGGTAGGTCCACCCTAGAAAATGCTATCTAGTGACTTCTGCACAGAGACTAAGACACCAGGATATGAGACTTTTCAGCATTCCAAGAATAAGAAAAAAAATATTTTGCCAATGGAGGGTGAAGAAAATTTCTCGCGAGGAGCGAGGCTGACGTTAGAAATGTTATTACTTAATCGACTGTCCCGACTAGCTGTTCATGAGATCAGAGCACAATCTCAACTGAAACAGCCTTGAAAGATTCCAAGTGCCATCACAACACTAGAGCGAAAATAAACGTTCCATACTGTGATAAAATTTGAATAGAGGGCCAACGAAGGGCAATATTCAGGTCTTTTTCAGAAGTTGCTTTCAGGGTGCGACTTTGAGGCGCACATAGATACACACAAGAAGCGAGATGCCATTCTAGGGGAGCTTCTTCCTTTGGAGAGGCGACTATAAGAATACAGCGCATCATCGGGACAAGGGGTGTCCTCCAGTAATACTGTAAGTTTATAATATTGCATTATATTTAATATGTATCTAGGTGTCGCTTTCATAGAAGATATAAGCAAGCGATAAAGGTTTGAGAAAAAACGGAGTATGATGGAACAAAAAAAGGCATGAGAGAAGAAAGAAATCGGTAAAATAAAAGGACGAGGGGATTTCGGAACAGAATACAGTGAACCGACAAGTGAACAGAGGAAATAAAAGTGAATGGTGGAGTAGAGGGTGCAGATCAGCGGTAGAAGTGGGCGGGGACGGAAGGGCACGGCGTGCCCCTACTTTTACAAACTATTTCAGTCCGTTCCCCTACTTCTTTCTTTAAAAAAATCGTCCCGGGACGGCAAGAATAGTCCTACTTAACGATAACTTTTTCATTCAGCTTCCAGGGGCTGCTCGCACTTCTCTGGTGAACTCCAGAGGGTTGCAGCAGCCCCTCCCTCAGCTCCACAGACCGTGGGCAGCCCATTGTCATTCTGATTGAGGCTGATTAGCCTCTTTCAAATGACAATGCGCCCGCCGTCTGCCTTTGACGATGGTGTGCTGATCTTTTGTGGATCTGGAGATTGAGGGACAGTGTTCTGGGAGACAAATCCCCCTCCTTTGAGTGTCCTGGTGTGAAGACCTTTTCACTTTTAGGATACTGCGTCATCAGTAAATTAAATAGATCGTTTTTCAGGATATAATATGTCTTCTGTAAAAACCTCTAGTCCAGATCCTCCAAATATACCACAGTTTACAAAGTGCCCTTATTGTTCAAGCTTACAAAAAAACCTCTAACACGATGCACGCCAAGTGTTAACGCAGTCCGGTGGAAGACGCACACGCAGGGAATTTGTGGTACAACGTGTTTTCTTTCCTGTTTGCAATGAGGTCAGAGTTAGTAATGACAGAGGAGCTTTCCCCAAACAGAGTACTCTGGGGAACTTGCCCCCTTGTGTAATTTGTCCATGTTGTACACAGAGTGAACAGGGCAGGAACAGTGATGCGACAGAAGAGGCGACAGGAAAGGAGAGGTAATGGGGCAGGAGAGGTGACCAGGCAAAAGAAGTAACGGGCAGGAGGAGTGACAGCGTAGAAGAAGTGACAGGGCAGGAGCAGTGACGGGGCAGGAGCAGTGACTGGGCAGGAGAGGCAACAGGAAAGGAGAGGTGAGTGGGCGCGAGTGGTGACCGGGCGCAAGTGGTGCCCGGGCGCAAGTGGTGACCGGCACAAGTGGTGACCGGGCGCGAGTGGTGACCGGGCGCGAGTGGTGACCGGGCGGGAGTGGTGACCGGGCAGGAGTGGTGACCGGGCAGGAGTGGTGACCGGGCAGGAGAGGTTACTGGGCAGAAGCAGTGATTAGGCATGAGCAGGAGCAGTCATAGGGCATGATCGGTGACCAGGGCATGAGCAGTGAACAGGGCATGAGCGGTGAACAGGGCAGGAGCGGTGAACAGGGCAGGAGCGGTGAACAGGGCAGGAGAAGTGACGGGGCAGGAGAAGGGAGGGGGTAGGGAAATTGACGAGGCAGGAGCGTTGATCGTGCATGAGCAGGAGTACTGACTGGACAGGAGCAGTGAAAGGGCAGGAGCAGTGACGGGACAGGAGCAGTGACGGGACAGGAGCAGTGACGGGGCAGGAGCAGTGACGGGGCAGGAGCAGTGACGGGGCAGGAGAGGCAACAGGAAAGGAGAGGTGAGTGGGCAGGAGTGGTGACCGGGCAGGAGTGGTGACCGGGCAGGAATGGTGACCGGGCAGGAGTGGTGACCGGGCAGGAGTGGTGACCGGGGCAGGAGTGGTGAATGGGGCAGGAGCGGTGAACGGGGCAGGAGCGGTGAACGGGGCAGGAGCGGTGAACGGGGCAGGAGCGGTGAACGGGGCAGGAACGGTGAACAGGGCAGGAGCAGTGAGGGGGCAGAAGCAGTGACGGGGCAGGAGCAGTGACGGGGCAGGAGAGGTGGCAGGGCAGGAAAAGCGACAGGGCAGTAGAAGTGACGGGCAGGTGACGTGACGGACAGGTGACATAACGGGGCAGGAGAGGCAACAGGAAAGGAGATGTGAGTGGGCAGGAGTGGTAACCGGGCGGGAGTGGTGACCGGGCAGGGGAAGTGACCGGCAGGAGAGGTGACCGGGCAGGAGAGGTGACCGGGCAGGAGAGGTGACCGGGCAGGAGAGGTGACGGGGCAGGAGAAGTGACGGGGCAGGAGAAGTGACGGGCAGGAGAAGTGACGGGGCAGGAGAAGTGACGGGGCAGGAGAAGTGACGGGGCAGGAGAGGTGACGGGGCAGGAGAGGTGACGGGCAGGAGAAGTGATTAGGCATGAGCAGGAGCAGATAACGGGTAGGAGCAGATAATGGGCAGGAACAGATAATGGGCAGGAGTAGTGAACGGGCAGGAGCAGTGACGGGGCAGGAGCAGTGAACGGGAAGGAGCAGTGACGGGGCAGGAGAAAGTGACAGGGCAGGAGAAGTGACTTGTACTTATGTTCCTTGCCTATTTATTTATATACTATTGCATAACATTCACTGATGTGTCTGCAAAGCATACCTGTTGCCCTGAATTTTTGTCCTGAATTTTGACCTCCTGTCCTTAATTTTTGTTGTGAATTGTGACCCCTTGTCCTGAACTTTTACATTCCCCATTCTAAATTTGCACCCATGCCAGTTGGCCACCCTACTCTGCATTGCCCACGACCTCCTCCCCCTTCCCTTCTATCTAGGGGCCTGCAAAGCAACACTGAAAGGGCCATCAGACCACTGTGAATTAACTGGTGACACAACACAGCAGAGCAGACTGTTGACAATGCAATATCGGCTCTTGATTAGCAGTGGATTCCAGAACAAGGAGTGTAAAATCATCTGTGTAGAGGATGCTGTGGTGCAGGGAAGCACACAAACTAGTTTAACAAACTGTGCACCCTAAATTTGAAACATAGTGATCCATGACATTAATATCTAATAAGCATACATATCTGCAGTACTGCATTGAAAAAGGTAACAATGCCGGACTGGCCATTCCAGGCATCAGACGTTTCCCTGGGCGACTGGAAGGGTAGGGGGCCAGTTTAGTTTGGGGGGGACGGTTTTGTACAAGTGCAGGAGTTTTAAAAACACTGCAAAGTTCTTTGAATATTCAGCAGCTTTCGGTCAACAATACAAGTGTCAAGATAACTTTGGTGATCAATGTACCTGCTGGAGAGAGATGGAAGCATGTTTTGTCTAGTAGCTGTTTTACTCACCTAAGGTAGCGTAGAGGGGTAATAGGCGTGCTGGAAAGAACGTGTACCATGCATATCAAAGAGCAATATTTTATGTGCATAGTTCAGTGGGTACTGCTTTGTGTTCACTTCCCGAATGAAAGGACACATGAATACATATGGCCTGGCAGTTCGGGCTGGACTGGTCCTGATGAAGCAAAGCTTCGCATATTTTGCGACTTGCTGTATTCATGAACCTCGTTTATGTGTAACAAGGTAATAAGTGTACGTCTTACTAACGTTATATTTAGTTTAAGCAAAGTTTATGAAGCTTGCCTATGTGTATTCCTAATGCATTTAATCCTTGTCCGTAAAATATGGCCGCCGCTTGTATTTAGTTACTGCGCATGCGTCAGTCACACTCACGTGTCCTGACGGGTCTGCAGAAGTGGAGGGAAATTTATGCGCATGCGTAATACATAGCCTTGCCAGTAACGTGGTACTGCTCGTGCCACTGCTCTTGTGCCTGTTATATGTAGCTAACATTTAGACTGCATAAGTATATTTTGTAGTGATAAGTTGAAAGTTCAAAACCAAATGATGTGTTTCCATAATGTTATTTTTATGTATTAATTTGTTTTCGCTTACTTTTCATGTACCGCGGGGAATGGGGGTCTAACTGCACCAAAAGCCATCTTGGAGGTCCCTTCTACGCATGTGCGACTTTCTGGGGCACCGACAACCTTGGCTGATGGAACACCGCCAGTTGGCAGTGATGGGCAAGATGCTCCTGAGAACTGACCTGCAACCCTAGCAGGACGGAATCACATGTTCTTTTTCCGAAACAATGTAATATATCTATTGTATTTCTATGCAGTTTCTCATGGGAACCCCGATCTCGCTAGGCGGTACCCAGATATGTAAATGAAGCATCCAAATAGTGTGTTATGATTGGTGTATTACCCAAATCCTACCTTAGGACCAATCGAAATTGGGGATTCTGACACTTTGCAACATTTGGGGGGTGGTACCCTGTCCCAAAACTGTATATCTACCCTGGGTTCACCTAGAGAAATTGTCCGACTTGTCTGGTTTAGCTGACCTGTCACTGACCCATCGTACTCAATAGGTGACTGAAGATACAGAGCGCTGCGGAGCACTCTGTCCGAAATTGACCATAGACTAAGGTTTTACTGAACCTTAAAGTGCTGGCGAAGCACTTTGCTGGGAGTTCGCTGATCCAATCGGGGTCTTGATCGATAGCTGCAGAGAGGGTGGAGCTCAGGCGTTGCTTCCAAACTGCGGGTGCGGTCCTGTCCTGAGCGGTCCTGTCCTGAGGGTTTGCTGTCCTGTCCTGAGGTCCTGTCCTGATTCCTAATCTGAGGGTATCCTGTCCTGTCCTGGGTGTCCATTCTGCACCTGCTGTCCTTTGAGGGGTATCCTTCCTTGAGGGTTTCCTGTCCTTAACTGACCCGTGGCCAGGGTTTGGTTTCTACACCAGTCTAGGTAAATACTGCTCTAAGTTCTTTAAAACTTGCACCTTTCTATATTTCAGTCTTTTGCTTAAATAAAGACACACCTTTGCACATGTTGATTTTTCCATGCTTTTGCCGCAAACTATTGAATCATAAAGTCAATTGCATATAATTTTAAATTGTTCCTATGCTATCCTACCTTTTGGAAATCATATTTTGCATTGCAGTTTGACATTTTCTGATATGGTCTAGAACGGCCTTACTTAAACTGTCTGAAAACTCCTTGCCTTGAATGCATAGTATTCTCTCTTTATCTCATAAATGCATTTAAATGGTTACCCTGACTTTATTTCTCTATAGTTATGTACTTTTCATTATCTTGGTTATTGATTGCCTTATTCTTGTAAGTTTAATGCTTGATGAAAACGAACTTTAGATAAACATTTTAAAACTTCCAGTTGTCCGTGGTCATTTACAAACAATATTGAATGTCATTTGAATTTGCATTTGCTGCCTTTCCTTTTACAGCTAGGCTCCTGATCCGTTGAGGTCATAGGTACCCGTGTCGGTGGATGGTAAGTCGGGTACTCTGAGTAATAACAGTAGGGAACACACACAATTGGTAGCAGCCCGTGAAGTCGCCCTGTCAATGAATAGTGTGAATTGAAAGTATATGGGCCCTGAAGCCGGAAACGGTGGAATCATTGGCTGGGTGACCTCGCGCGCTCTATCAGTTTTTCTGGTAGATCAGAGGATGGTTAGGGACTAGCTAAAGGTTAGGAAGGATTAGTTAGACTAGTTAAGTCGGTAGCTGCTAGTACATTAATGCTGCTATAAGAGCGGCTGTTCCGAGGGGACTGATCAGTCTCTTGTGAATACGCTGCTAAAATCAATGAATTGTTTTTTCATTATTATTCTTGTTCTTATATTGTTATATGTATTAATCCATGCGTTTGTAAATCGTATTGTTTCTTGTTGTCCGAACTCCCCGGGGAATTTAAAGGGCAAGTGGTGAATAGAATCCATTGTCCTGAGGTCACAGGCTTAAGGAAAGTTAGGTGCAGGTTAGGATAACCGGGAAGCACTAACTAGGGTTTTCTGAATACATGTGTGAATAAATGTCAGTAACGAGGTTCATTGGCAAACTTCCCATAGTGGCTTAACCTAGTAAGGGTCACATCGGAAGAGTAGCAGGATCCTCGGAGCTAGGGTGAAAGCAGAGGGGTCCGCTGGGAAACCTTAGACTCGGATATATCCCGGAAAGAAGTGGATGAGTTTAGGGGAATAACAGGTGCACCGATGCTAGAGTGAAGGGTAGGCGGAAGAGATCTACCCGCAGCGCGTGAAAAGTAAATGGAAGTAGTTTACTTGCAGTAAAACAAAGCTATCCTGTCTAGACACTTGAGCACTGTGGCGAATGTGTATTTGTTGTAAAATAACCAAGCACTGAGCACTTTAAAAGGAAAGAAAGTTTCCGTTACCTTGTGAAGGGAGGGAGTCAGTCGCGAAGCGCCTCTGACGTCACTCCGTGCCGGGCTGGGATTGGTAGAAACAGCGGGCGGGTAGCGGGGCTGGAATTGTGAAGGAGGGGTGAAGCGCCGGAGCGTGAGAACAGTCTCACGAAGGGGCCGCGCACCCATTGGCCGAAAATACTTGAACGCGTGCACCTCATTGGTCGCACGGAATTGCAAGACGCGTTTTTGATTGGAGGTGAATTTGTAAACAGAGTTAAGCGTAAAAATCGTATGTGGCACTCGTATTGTCCAGAGACTAGACCCGATCCAAGAAACCAAGGGTTTGAAAGGGATCAGTGGAAAGCTAATAGATACGATATTATGTACGGGGCTAAGAGAAAGATGTCCCTTGTAAATAGGGTAAAGAATTTTTTCAAAACGGACAAACCGATTAAATCTAGAGAGGGTGTTACTATCCCGCCACCGAATACTCCTGCCTCATTCATGATGTTTGACCGAGGGTACAACACCTGTGTGTGGTTGGAGAATTGGGTAAGGTACACAAAAGATGACGGAGTATTGGCTTTTCCGTTAGACGGTACCTTCAATGGTAGGATTTTATTCAATTTGAGAACCCGAATGAATGAATTACATCCCAGACCAAGACTAACGCAGTATGAGGCATTAGAGGAATGGGAGATTGAGGCTTTTGAAAGAGAGAAACCCCGGATGGACAAAGGGCTGACCAAGTGGTACCCAAGGCTGAAACAGGAGACTAGGGACAAGAGGATGAAACAGTGGAGACAGAGCATGATTGTGGAGGGTCTGTTTCCCATGATGCCAGCATGTACCCCTTCGGGGGGAGAGAAAAAGACAGAAAAGTGTAAGCATTGGGGAGCCCTTGGAGAGTCAGATGATGAATTGTTAGATGACATCTTCACGAGAAGTCCGCCCCCTTATAATGAGGGAGCCCGACCTTCCAGTGCAGGAGAGAATCTCCAGCGTCCATCTATTAAGGAGGAAGACAGATCCCTATGTAGGGGGGGAGGTGGCCAGGTGTTGCCCTATTTTGAGAACCCCGGACCCACAGAGGTACGTAACATATATCCTAGAATGCCCGAGAGCTCAGAGGAAAAATATTCCCGTGAAAGAACATTTTTTCCCAGACCTCTGTATGAAAACGAAGAAAAGACAGTAAGTTCAGGAGTACCCTTTTTACAGCCTCCATATGGGGAAGAGCGTAGGTCATTTGGCACAGGAACTTTGTTCCCAAAACCAAATTATGGCGGAGGACCAAGTGAAACGCATCCTACTGCCCCGAGTCTTACCCCTCACCTGACCCCACAGATGATACCTGACCGGACATTAGGAAGAGTACTAGATGAAAGGGAGCAAGAAGCCCTAGCTAGACAGAGAACAGAAATAATTCAGAAAATCTCCCAGTTAAATACCAGTCCTGAAGCTTTGACTATTCCGGTAACGATCGGACCAGTAGTCCCGTTGTATGGGAATAGTCAAGGAAGTTCGAACCCTCCAGTTATGAACCCGATAATGACCCCGCCGAGGCAAGAGCCCCTACTGATAGACGATCAGTCCAGTGAGTGCGAGTCCGAAGTGGTGTTCTTGGATCTACCAAACAAACAGACCGGAAAGGGAGTGCAGAAGAGGCATAATCCTTTTGATGCGAAAGAAATTAAATTAGAATCAGCAACAGGGACTAGGAGTGTTTCCTTGGTAACTCCGGAAGAGATTGAAAGTTGGAGTCGTGATTTAGAAAAACAGGCTCCGCAAACGAAACCTTTAGACCTCTACAAGCTGAGGGTAGAAATAGAGGAATTGATGGCAGGAAATGTGGGGTTAGACAGATTAAACACCTATTCTGAAGAAGAATTGCTGTTCATGTGTAAAAGCCTTACCAGAAGTACCAGGGTGCTCCACGAAAAGCTGACAGACACCGCAGCTAGTATGGGGGTAGATATTTCAAGATCCAAGCCCTTACAAAAGCCTTACAGAGCTGAATTCTCAGACAAGGATTTAGAGAACCTGAATGTGTCAGGGAAGAAGGTGCAGATTAAAGAGTTGCTTGCAGTTTTGCAAAAATGGGGAGATGTGGAAAGGTGGAGAAGCAGGTGGGCAAGAAAGAAAGATGAGGCTCGATCCAGACAAGCTACCCCTGAGTTCCCTTTAAGAGAAGTAGACAAGCCTGAAACATTATGCCCCATGCGTGAGGTACCAGGTGGGAGGTATGTGCACGTTCCATGGTCCAGACAGGATATTGTGTCCTTTACTAACGATTTCCCGAAACTGCGCGAGAAGCCGGTTGAATGGTACCGGCAAGTGGAAAGGTTCGTAAAGGTGCAAAAATGCCTGTGGAAAGACCTGGATGGGTTTTTCGATATTGTGGTCCCGGTCGATCTATGGACCGAGTGTAAAATAGCCTTTGCCTGGCCTAGTGAGGAGTACAAAAGAGATAAAAAAACAGGGGAACCTTCGAAGGAAGTCATGAGAAAGTATGAGCAGGTAATTCAGCACTTGAAAGAAAAGGTGCCAGCAAAGGAAACTGATTGGACCAGGATAGATAGAACAACGCAGGAAAGAGAGGAGACAGTGCACTCCTATTATGAAAGGCTGTTGCAGGTGTTTAAAACATACAGTGGTATAGATAACATTGAGATGAAGGACATGACGCATTTCATTTACAGGTTTGTAAACGGTTTAAGACCTGAAATTTGTCAGTGGATAAAAGATAACAAAATCTGTTGGCACTCCAAAAAGGTAGACGAGGTCCTGCGGTACGCAAAGTACTGCGAGGACGAGATGGCAGAAAAGAAAAAGGCTCTTAAGGAAAAAGTGATGTGGGCTCAGGTGAAGCTCGCAGAACAGCAGGAAAAGCAGTTGAGTACAATGGTCAAAAATGTTAAGAACGAAGGTCCTGGGGGTGGGGGAGGAAGTAAGCCCCGGCCCAGAATGAACAGGGAGGAGGCTATGAAGAAATTTCCTTGCCATCAGTGCGGCGAAATTGGACACTGGCGTAACGAGTGTCCTTACTTGCCGGATGATAACCCCAAAACACCTGATTTAACTCCACAGACGCAGAAAGAAAGACCAAGAAAGACTCAACCACAGGTAAAGACAGTGCAGGTGCCTCGCGCACCAAAGCAGGTATACAAGGGAAAACAAGCAGAGGGAGATGAGATAGAAGTCTGGGAAAGCAATGAGAACAGAAATGCAGCAACTTCGCAGTATCTATTAAATGATACCTTCCTTTGTGATGACCAGTACTGACGGGGCCTGAGAGGGGAGGACGAGGAGTGCGTACTTGGCGCCTCCTTGCCGGTAGACCAGTCCGGACCATACATTGAAGGAAAAGTTGACGGAAATGATGTCACCTTTCTGTTGGACACTGGTGCTACCCGTTCTACTGTGAGAACAGTGGACGTTCCAAACCTACCCCTCTCGGGAGAAGCCATCCAAGTAGTGGGTGTATCTAATCAATTGATTAGTACTCCTGTTACCAAGCCCATGGAGATCTCAATTGGAAACTTTAAGGAAATGCATAGATTTGTCGTTTGCGACACCAGTCCGGTGAATTTACTGGGACGTGATTTGCTGTGCAAAATGAACTGTACCATCTTTTGCACACCAAAGGGTGTTGAAATTCAGACCCCAGATGAAGACGGCATTTATAAAATAATGTTAGTCCGCCCTGACTCGGAAATTAAACGAATGACCATGCAGGATTTACCCAAAGAACTCCAAGAAGCAGTGAAGCCAGAGGTGTGGGACTTTACTGGGAAAGATGTAGGGTTAATGAAAAATGTGGACCCCATACAGATAGCCATCAAGGACAATGCAGTATACCCCAATACTAAACCCTACAGAATGAATGCAGAAGTGAAAGCTGGTGTTACTCTGGAAATACAGAAATTGCTAGAAGGAAACATCATACAGGAAGTAATGAGTAGCCCATGTAACTCCCCGATTATGGGCATTAAAAAGCCTAGTGGCAAGTACAGAGTAGTGCAGGATTTACGAAAAATCAACAAGATAGTGGTCCCCTGCTGCCCTATTGTCCCGAATCCAGCAGTGATTCTGTATCAGATTCCCTGGGATGCTGAATGGTTCACTGTGATAGACCTATGTCATGCATTCTTTTCCATTCCTTTGCATCCAGATAGCAAATTTCTTTTCTCATTTGCCTTCAATGGTCACGTGTATTGCTGGAACAGGGTCCCTCAAGGGTACACAGAGAGCCCCTCTATCTTTAATCAGATCTTGAAAAAATGTTTGGAAACTTTGGTCTTACCTGGGAAATCTGTCTTAGTGCAATACATAGACGACCTCTTGGTGGCGTCTAAAAGTCATAGGGATTGTGTGATTGACACCATTGCCTTACTGAATCACCTGTGTGAAAAGGGACATAAAGTGGCCCCTGACAAATTACAGTTCTGTGCAAAATCAGTGAAATATCTGTGACGTCAGAAAGAGTGAGAATAATACAAAAGATGCAGTTACCTCGTACTCAGAAAGAGATCAGAATGTTCCTGGGTGTGATAGGATACTGCAGGCAGTGGATTCTGGGATTTGCAGTCCTAGCTAGGCCCTTGATAAAAATGACCAAGAGAGGAACTCCAGATGTTGTAGAATGGGATGATGAAAGCTTAACAGCCTTCACGAAACTGCGAGATTGTCTGTGTACAGCCCCTGCATTGGGAATGCCAGACTATTCCAAATAATTTGCCCTGTTCTATGACACTCGTGATAATTGTGCATTGTCGGTCCTGACACAAGATCATGGCACAACGAGAAGGCCTGTTGCATATTTCTCTGCCACCCTGGATCCAGTGGCTGCTGGATTACCAGGTTGTCTGAAAGCAGTAGCTGCTACCTGCGCAAGTTTAGAGCAGAGTGAGTCCATTGTCATGGGACATCCGGTAACTGTGTATGTCTCACATGGAGTGGTAATTTTGTTGACCAGAACAAAAACTCAGTATCTCACCCCTAGTCGGCTGACTAAATATGAGAGGATTCTTGTGGGTGCTGCAAATGTAAACATTGTTAGGTGCAGTATTCTGAACCCAGCCACCTTACTTCCCGACCCAAAAGATATGGAAGGGGGGGTGGATGATGAACATGATTGTATTGATCTAACAGAATTCAACACCCAGCCACGCCCAGACATAAAAGAAACGCCATTGCCTGAGCATGACAAAGAATTATTTGTAGATGGTTCATGTCTAAGGCATGAACAAGGAGGCCTGAGTGCTGCCTATGCGGTAGTCTCCTTAGAGAAAATTGAGGAAGCAGGTTACCTATATCATATCAAGTCTGCACAAGTAGCCGAATTGATTGCTATGATAAAAGCTTGCCAAATTGGGAAGAACCTGCGCATAACAGTGTATACTGACAGTCAGTACTGTTATGGGGTTGTGCATGACTTCGGCCAGTTGTGGCTACAGAGGGAGTTCCTGACTTCATCAGGTACCCCTATTCGAAATGGAAAGGTTGTTCAAGACCTTTTAGAGGCAATCCAGTTACCAAAGGAACTGGCAGTGGTAAAATGTGCTGCTCATAAGAAGAGCATGGACAAGGTATCACTGGGAAACGATTATGCTGATCGATTGGCCCAATGGTGCGCAAGGGATCGGTATATCGTAAATCCAAAACGAGGGGGGCCAGGAACCAGCTGCCAACTTCAGGTGTTTGAAGAAGTGCCTACATGGGATGAAGTGAAAGAGTGGCAGCAGGCGGCACCTTGGCAAGAAAGAGAGAAGTGGAAGGAAGATGGATGTAGACCAAGACGAGTGGATGGTGTCATTCTGGGCCCAACTGGTATGCCTGTGTTACCTAGACACTTACTTAGCACAATGGCGAGATTGATACATGAAGGATCACACATTGGTAGGGACGCCATGATTCTAGTGTTCCAACAGACTTGGTACAGTAAAAAGTTCAGGAAAGTAGCAGAGTCCCTCTGCCAGAGGTGCCTGTCATGTCAAAGGATGAACCCAGGAAAGAAAACAATGGTTGAATTGGGAAAAATTGGGAGGTCAGGGGGTCCCTTTGTACGAATACAGATTGACTTCATCACCATGCCCCGGTGTGAAGGGAAGCGATATGTCCTTGTCATGGTCTGTTTATTTTCAAAGTGGGTGGAAGCTTTCCCTACTCCCCAAAATGACGCAATAACAGTAGCTAAGTGTTTACTAAAAGAACTGATACCTAGGTTCGGGGTTCCAGTCACTATTGAATCAGATAGAGGCCGACATTTTCAGAATGAGGTGATCGACGAACTCTGTAAAGCCTTTGGAATCTCACAAAAGCTTCACTGTGCATACCGTCCAGAGGCTTCTGGAATAGTGGAACAAGTAAATGGAACTATCAAAAACAGACTAGCAAAACTGGGTGATGCAACTGGCATGACTTGGGTGAAGGCCCTGCCCCTGGTCCTGATGGGACTCAGAAGTATTCCTGATCGCAAGACAGGCCTAAGTCCCCATGAAATCATTATGGGAAGAGTGATGAGACAAGCATGGGTGCCAGGAAGCAAATTGTTGAGTATTACTGATGATTTGGTGCTTGAATACTGCAAGAGATTGGGTGACCAAGTGCGTTCTATCTCTCGCCAGATCGGAGAAGACGCCATCCTCAATCCAACGACTCCTCTCCACAAACTGGTCCCAGGGGACTGGGTGAAGATAAAGAAGCATACTCGGAAGAGCTGCCTGGAGCCAAGGTGGGGAGAAAAACGTCAGGTGATTCTGGTTACTACCACAGCAGTCAAGTGTGCAGGGGTTCCGCGTTGGATACACGCCAGCCACACCCAGAAGGTACCACCAGACGAAGTGCCTGAAGCAGAAGGGCGTCCAGCAGAGGACTCTGCAGGAGCCAGACCAGAAGTAGCTGACGACGTACAGCCCAGTACCAGTCGAGCTGCAGAATCAGCAGATGTTGGCCCAAGAATAGTTGATAACGAACTACCAGGAGCCCAGCCTGCTGAAGGGGTCCAAGAAGCTGAGCCAGAAGTAGCTGAAGACGAGCTGCCGAGCATATGGCCAGAAGAGTGGATTCCCTTGATTGATCTCACCGAAGACCCCATTCGAACAAGTGAACGACTTTGGGAAGGTAGAGAGTGGACTAGAGAGGAAAAGCAAGGCACAGGCGAAGAGCCTCAGACTCTTGAGATTCACATCAAAACTGAGGAAGGAGAAGGTCAGACAGGGACAGAGCACGTGATTGATACAGAACAAGTGAATAATACTGAACAAGTGCCCGATACTGAACAAGTGAAGGATCATGAACAAGTGAGGAATACAGAACAAGTGATTGATACTCCTCCACTGACACCTGATATCGGGAAGGGACAGACTAGACATAGTGTAATAGTTCGAACAGAAGAAAGTCCAGAGATCGAAGTGCTTGAACAGGATCAGATAGAATTAGAAGAACGTGTTCAGGAAACAGAGTCAGAGACACTTGAAGAGCAAACACACAATTTACCTGAACAAGGCCAGATTAGTACCCAGGCAGAAGAAACAGATGCTAGCCCTGGAATTAGTCAGATAGAAGAAGAAGAAACTGAGACAGAATTGCCAACAGTTAATGAGAACAAAAGGGCAAGAGAAGGGAATGAAGTTCAAGTACCAACAAAAAGACTTAAGAAAAGAAAGCATCTTGAGCCTAGATACATAAAGAAATTGAGACTGAGAATAAAAACAGTAGAAGAAAAACGTGCAGAAGAAAGGAGAAGTGCTCGCATAGCAGAACAACCAGAAGACACTTCCAAAAGAAGGAGTGATCGGATAAAGAGACAAAACAAAAAGTACAAGTCACCTGAATGGACACTTGTGTTAGAAGAACTTGAAGATCTCGATATCACTGACGTAAGCGACGGAGAGCCCGTCCCTGAGTACTCTGACGAAGAGGAAGAAGAGCCACCGTGAATTTGCACAAAGTAAGATACTTGTGTAGAGACACAAAGAGGGGTTGAGAAACTTCTTCTGAAGCCAAAATGTCTGATTCAAACGTGAATGGTAGACCTAGTCGCAGCAGTTGCAAAACTTGCTGCAAGGTATGTGTCTGTAGTATAGTTGTCCTGATATTACTCTGGATAGGACTAACAATTTTCATTCCCTTTGCTGTAAGCAAAGATACTAATATTGTCCCTACTGAAATTGTAAATACTGACAGTGAAGAGCTGACAACACAGAGTGTAGCTAGACATGAAAGAGCACTGAGACAAACAAAACAAGACTTAGAAGCATCAGATGAGGGAGAACTACATTATCATAGAATTAAAAACAGGACACGCTTAAATGTTTTTGCAAACTTGTTAATACACTATGTAGAGACTATGGAAATTGAAGATTGCTATGTCTGCATGAAGCTACCTACTTCTGTAGCTGAAGGCGTGACATACCATCACTTGCCACTGACATACGGAATTTCCTGTAGCATTTTAGCTAGTTTATTTTACAAAAGAGGACCGTTACAGTACTATTACTCTAATAATGACGTGATCTTTTCTGAGCTTCCTATACGTGGGAACTTGAATCCTGTACATACCAAAAGTGACGCAATACGATACATGGGAGATTACTTCCTAACCATAGGTAATATTGACATCGCTGACGCACACAGAGATAACTTGACTTGTTCTTTGCATGAGCAGGAAAAGATGTTCCTAAACATGGCAGAGAAAAGGAGAATTAAAATACAAAAGAAGGCTAATGACGAAAGTCAGAAAAAGCCAAAGTGGGCAGAGAACATGGAAGGCACATCAACTGGTGGGGCGGGTCCTGCTCTGTTGCTGGATTTTGAAAAGAAAGGCAAGCTATGTCTTCACCGCGAGAAGACTAGCTATTATAATAACATTTTCATTGGTTCCAGTGAATGCGAACATAATTACAAGGTAATTGGAGGTTGGGGTTTCAAAAATGGGTCAGAGCCTGTGTTTCCTGGAATTTATTATATTTGTGGGGACAAGGCTTATTTCAAATTGCCGGATCACTGGTATGGAAGCTGCTATTTTGGCATTGTCTTCCCGAAAATATACCATGTGAATGGAGTTGCTGGAAGCAGTGAAAATACTAATGGCTTAGTGCGTAGTAAAAGAGAAAGCATAGGTGAAATAATGGGTAGTATTTTCAGTGCACTGATACCTGGAGTGGGAGTGGTTCTGAACACTCACAGAATTTGCAAATTGTCCACTATAGTGGATGTGTTGTCGACTGAGACAGCTCATGGATTTCTGCTGGTCAATACCGAAATGGTTGCGATCAGATCAATGGTTTTACAGAATCGACTTGCTCTTGATACCTTATTGGCGAAAGAGGGCGGAGTCTGCCGGATGTTGAAGGCGCAACATTGTTGCACTTATATTCCGGACAAAAGTGTGCAGCTCAAAAGATATGTGAGAAACATTACTAATTTGGCAAAGGAACTCAGACCACTCGAGGTTGATAGTGCCTGGAAGAGACTGGTAGATGGTCTCTCAAATGTAGGTCATTGGTTCGCTAGTATAGGTAAAGGCTTATTGTTTAAAGTACTGATGCCAATTGGAATTATAGGTCTCATCCTATTTTTCATATTTGTCTGTTGCAAATGCCGTAAGCACACCAGAAAGCATGAAGTGAATGCAAGAGGGGTGAAACGAAGTGTGGATGAGCTCGAATTGGAGGAAGTGAATAATCAGATCTATAAAAAGGTGAAGAATTCTCACCCTACCAAAACTGAAAGGGAAAAATTGGAAAAATTGCTGGAAGAGATAGAGTTGTACAAAGTGTGAAAGAAAGTTGGCATCTGGTTCCATTAAATTTTGTGATGATAGTAAATATCATCAAAGAGGAGATTGATGAAGCAAAGCTTCGCATATTTTGCGACTTGCTGTATTCATGAACCTCGTTTATGTGTAACAAGGTAATAAGTGTACGTCTTACTAACGTTATATTTAGTTTAAGCAAAGTGTATGAAGCTTGCCTATGTGTATTCCTAATGCATTTAATCCTTGTCCGTAAAATATGGCCGCCGCTTGTATTTAGTTACTGCGCATGCGTCAGTCACACTCACGTGTCCTGACGGGTCTGCAGAAGTGGAGGGAAATTTATGCGCATGCGTAATACATAGCCTTGCCAGTAACGTGGTACTGCTCGTGCCACTGCTCTTGTGCCTGTTATATGTAGCTAACATTTAGACTGCATAAGTATATTTTGTAGTGATAAGTTGAAAGTTCAAAACCAAATGATGTGTTTCCATAATGTTATTTTTATGTATTAATTTGTTTTCGCTTACTTTTCATGTACCGCGGGGAATGGGGGTCTAACTGCACCAAAAGCCATCTTGGAGGTCCCTTCTACGCATGTGCGACTTTCTGGGGCACCGACAACCTTGGCTGATGGAACACCGCCAGTTGGCAGTGATGGGCAAGATGCTCCTGAGAACTGACCTGCAACCCTAGCAGGACGGAATCACATGTTCTTTTTCCGAAACAATGTAATATATCTATTGTATTTCTATGCAGTTTCTCATGGGAACCCCGATCTCGCTAGGCGGTACCCAGATATGTAAATGAAGCATCCAAATAGTGTGTTATGATTGGTGTATTACCCAAATCCTACCTTAGGACCAATCGAAATTGGGGATTCTGACACTTTGCAACATTTGGGGGGTGGTACCCTGTCCCAAAACTGTATATCTACCCTGGGTTCACCTAGGGAAATTGTCCGACTTGTCTGGTTTAGCTGACCTGTCACTGACCCATCGTACTCAATAGGTGACTGAAGATACAGAGCGCTGCGGAGCACTCTGTCCGAAATTGACCATAGACTAAGGTTTTACTGAACCTTAAAGTGCTGGCGAAGCACTTTGCTGGGAGTTCGCTGATCCAATCGGGGTCTTGATCGATAGCTGCAGAGAGGGTGGAGCGCAGGCGTTGCTTCCAAACTGCGGGTGCGGTCCTGTCCTGAGCGGTCCTGTCCTGAGGGTTTGCTGTCCTGTCCTGAGGTCCTGTCCTGATTCCTAATCTGAGGGTATCCTGTCCTGTCCTGGGTGTCCATTCTGCACCTGCTGTCCTTTGAGGGGTATCCTTCCTTGAGGGTTTCCTGTCCTTAACTGACCCGTGGCCAGGGTTTGGTTTCTACACCAGTCTAGGTAAATACTGCTCTAAGTTCTTTAAAACTTGCACCTTTCTATATTTCAGTCTTTTGCTTAAATAAAGACACACCTTTGCACATGTTGATTTTTCCATGCTTTTGCCGCAAACTATTGAATCATAAAGTCAATTGCATATAATTTTAAATTGTTCCTATGCTATCCTACCTTTTGGAAATCATATTTTGCATTGCAGTTTGTCATTTTCTGATATGGTCTAGAACGGCCTTACTTAAACTGTCTGAAAACTCCTTGCCTTGAATCCATAGTATTCTCTCTTTATCTCATAAATGTATTTAAATGGTTACCCTGACTTTATTTCTCTATAGTTATGTACTTTTCATTATCTTGGTTATTGATTGCCTTATTCTTGTAAGTTTAATGCTTGATGAAAACGAACTTTAGATAAACATTTTAAAACTTCCAGTTGTCCGTGGTCATTTACAAACAATATTGAATGTCATTTGAATTTGCATTTGCTGCCTTTCCTTTTACAGCTAGGCTCCTGATCCGTTGAGGTCATAGGTACCCGTGTCGGTGGATGGTAAGTCGGGTACTCTGAGTAATAACAGTAGGGAACACACACAATTGGTAGCAGCCCGTGAAGTCGCCCTGTCAATGAATAGTGTGAATTGAAAGTATATGGGCCCTGAAGCCGGAAACGGCGGAATCATTGGCTGGGTGACCTCGCGCGCTCTATCAGTCCCATTGGGCGTAGGATCAAGAATGATTTGCATATGGCTGGGTCCAAACTGGAATGGCATGGTGAGCAAACAAACGATGGATTTAGGCCCAGATCTCTGTACTGGGGTGAACGTATGATATTGTTCTGCATTCTGTCCACCAGTTGTTCTTTTTGCTATATTATGATTGAGCAGCTAGCTGGCTGACATGAATATGAAGGAGCCTTTGTGGGTTTCTGTGAGTCTAGATTCTCCTGACAGTCCCTTTCTCTTCTGAGCCCTGCTTAACACATGTGCAAAGGAGGAGCCCCGTATTCATGTCCTCAACGTTTGAGACAAAAATACTCATGGATTTCTGAACAATGAGAGTAAAAGCATTAAGGGAACATGTTGTTCCTGCTTATATTTCACACGCTTTACATAAACCTGTATTCCCTATGACTGTTTGCTTTTTCCTGAATTAAACCTCAAATAAACATGTTTATCCATTGTTTGAATGAAATAACGTTATAAGCTGTAACTGGTCAGTGAAATGTAAACGTACAAAAAATGGTATGTTTTGCTATTTCTAGCCACACCCCTGACTCCGCCCACTGATCCAATCTTTGGTTATTCCCACCCCCTGAGTCTCCACCCACAGTTCCCCTACTTTTTTTACCCCACTTCGACCACTGGTGCAGATGTAAACTCGCGGCTTAATACAGCGGAAGTAAAAGGAACATATATATGGGAGCTAGACTGTGAAAGCACGGGAGCAAAAGGTCACAGTACAGACATTCCAGTGCCTTAGTAAAGGACCATACATTTTGTGCTACATCACCAGGATGCACCCTAATGACTGCAATAAAAAAGCACCAGAATCAGGCGAAAAGTCCCCGAACACAGAACCTACCTCTGGGACTCCCTGCGAAGGGTCTCATAAATTCGATTGCATCTTCTTTACAGTGTTTCCATATCCAAAAGTGAACGAGCGTCACCCTGCAGCCGATGATGAGTGGGAGGGCGGAGGATGCCTGCGCATGCGCGCCACTCTGCAGTTTCATTTTGCCGAGCGCAAGCCCGGAGAAGAGAAGTGCCGCATGAAGTCCCGGGTCCCAGGAGGGGGCCCGGGTGAAGACCAAGCGGGGAGACTGCGGGCCCCCATGCCTATGGGGAGAGCTCCGCTTCTTGGTAGAGGAGCTCGAGTGTTCTGCGGGGCTCCCTTGGCAGATGGTGCAAGCCCGAGTCCGACTCCGGTAAGGTAAGGGGGGAAGAGGGGGGCTGTGTGCCGTGTGCCTGTATGTGTGTGCATGCGCGCGCCTGTGTGTGTGCGTGCATGCAGGGGGGTGGGGACAGGCTGTGTCTGTGTGAGCAGGGGCTGTGAGTTGAGAGGCGCGCTCCCGCGGTAATATCTGGAAGGGAAAAGCGCGTGGGCGATCGCTGTCTCACATTCCCCCAGACACGCCAGCAAAAGTTGTCTTCGCAGACAAAGCAGGCTTCGCCTGCTTTTTAGGTCTGCTCGACCTAAAAATGTGGGCTTCCTAAAATGGCCCCCAAGGGAGTGACCCTTGCCAAAGGGGCCACTCCCCAGCACATCTTAAAATAACATTAAATTTGGCCCACCCGGGGGCCAGGCAAAGCCTTTTTACTTGCCCCCAAAAGGGCAGCGACCCTTGTCCAAGGGGTCGCTCCCAAAAACAAACAAAAAATATTAGGCCTCGCAAAATGGCCCCCAAATGAGAGTGACCCTTGCCCAAGGGGCCACTCCCCTACGCATTGCCAAAATTCGACTTTAAATTAATTAAAATAATAATCTTCCCCCCCAGGGGGGCAGACAAAGCCAAATTAAGTGCCCTCAAAAGGGGGAGCGACCCTTGCCCAAGGGGCCGCTCCCCCAGCAAACAATCCTTGGCTACTCGAAAATAAAAATAAATTCCCTGGTGTCTAGTGGGCATTCCTGCTGCACGATCGCACGATCGTGCAGCAGGAATGCAGAAAGAGACATCGAGGGAAAGGAAACCCCTTTCCTTTCCCCGATGCCTCTTTCGTTTCAGTCCCCCCCTCCCCAGCCTCAAAACTCACCTCTTTCTCCTCCGACGCGCAGGAAGCAAATGGCTTCCCTGAGCGTCGGAGGAGAAAGGGAACCTCCAATGACGTCATTGATGACGCGGGCGGGGGGGCAGTGGGAGGCAGGGGAAGGTCTTCCCCTTCCTCCCCCGTACAAACGAAATAGATCGGGCGCCCACGGGGGGTTCATGACGAGCTGAGCTCGTCATATGCACCCGAGCACTGTATGCCATGACGAGCTCAGCTCGTCATGAGCATAGAAGGGGTTAATGCTACAGTAGAAATTAATATGGAAATATTTTTAGAAAGAATGTTATTGTTATAGTAAAAAAAAAATTCAGATATTAATTAAGTTGATAAATATATTATTTTTAGAGGAATATTTTTACATTTATTTTTAAGGTGTAGGCTAAATATTTCAGTAAATGAATACTCAGGTAATAATAGTAATTCTACTATTATAATTAATATCGATGTATTTATAGAAATATTTAATATTCATTATGATATAAAAAGTACTCAGGTATTAATTATGTAGGTAAATACTTAGGTAAATATTTAGGGGTCGATTCCCACCGTCCGCCTCAATCAACGCTGATCTACGCTCAACGACTCGTACAGACGATATCAACGAGCCGGAGCTCGCACCGTGCCTGGAGGACAACGCATCGTGCAACGCTTTCTGTTTGCTACGCCCTGTCCGTGCCGGACGCATCACGCAAAGGTACTGTGTACGACACGCACAACATCCTGCACGCAGCAGACCGAAGCGTCCGCTGCGCTTGTTAGACTCTTTGTGTTATACGAATCGCACAGAACTCTAAAATTAAGCATTTCAACAAGAACTCTTTATTGCTAATAGTATTGTGGATTATTTTTGTCGTTATTTGGTCTTGTGCTAAGTCTTTATATAAAAGCTAACTATTTTTAATATAATACAAGTGTGGTGTTCATTTGTAGCGTTGTCACTTGATTACTGTATGTGTTCACAAATGCTTTACACACTGCCTCTGAGATATGCCTAACTGCTCGTGCCAAGCTACCAAGGGGGTGAGCAGGGGTTATCTTGGAAGTGTACCCCCTTACCCTGACTAGAGGAGAGGGTCCCTACTTGTCACAAGTACGTACCTGTGCCAACTAGAGACCCCCAATTCTAATACCCACCCTATCACATTCAGACCCACACACCCCCATTCACATTCAGATCCTCACACCCACCTCCATACACACCGTCACCCCCAATCACATTCACCCCACACTATGTCCGCACAAAAGAATCTAAAGTTCACAAAGGAGGAGATGGAGATCCTTGTAGATGAAGTCATCAGAGTCGAGCCACAGGTGTTTAGCGCATTGGTCAGACAGACCAGCATAGCTGAGAAACCACGCCTGTGGGAGAGGATCGTCAATAGGGTCAATGCTGTTGCACCTATCAGGCACACCAGGAAGGATTGCCAGTCCAGGTGGTACGATCTGTGGAGGATGGTGAAGCAGACGAGGACTACGTCAATAGCCAGCTCACTGGAGGTGGTGGTCCCCGCAGACCAGTACAGTACCATCCCTGGGAGGAGAAGGTCATGGCCCTGCCACCACCGGTGGGAGTACATGGAATTGAAGGAGTCGTGGAGGCTGGTGAGTATACAAACAACTCAAGTAACATGGGGGTAATGGCATCTATACTCCAAGTACAAAAAATGCCCGCAACAAGCACCCGCCGCCCATAACTACAGGCAAAACCAACGCTAATGCCACTAACATGTGTATGCCGCATTGACAAGGGCCGGCCCTCCTCCATCATGCTTTTGAAATGGTGCCATTGTCCCAGGTGGCATTGGGGGGAAGGGTACAAGGGGGTTGTCGAGAATTGTGCAAGGCAGAGGGGAGGAGGGTGCCAGGGGGAGGGCCAGAAGGGTGCAAGGCAGAGGGGAGGAGGGTACAAGGGGGATGGTGATGAAGCTAAAAATTTGGCCACCCCTATCAACATTTCTGTGTACGCCCATGGCCAATTGCACTCATCCCATATGGCCCAGTTACACACCCAGGCACCATGCTCAATGCAGAGGGAGTGGGAAAGTACTGACAAGATAGCTGACACTGGGCCCTGGTGTAGGCAGCACAAGGCCCTCCTGTGACCAGTGCAAACACAAACACCAGGACAACAAGTTCAGATATCTTGGACAGGAACTCACAACCACTGTCATGGCAGCATGCTCCATGGGGGGAAAGCCACACCAGGAGGGACGCCCAGTTCCAAATCAGACTCCAACTTCCAGCACGGCCTGTCACACACACCCCTTACATAAACATAGCCTCCTGGGACAGGCAATGGAGTGCCCCACTGTCACAATCGTCATGTAACACAACAAAACAAATACAGATCTGATGAAGCATCCAAGCAGAAAATCCACGGGCTGATTCACAAGTCCCTTGCGCTTCTTTCACGACGCCGTTGCTTCAGCTTTGTGACACAGCAGACGCACAAACGTTGCGCCATGGTGCTGGGTATTTACAAGGTGATGAATCTGGGAGATGTGCCACGTTCTAAAGCCCTGCGCCAGAAGTAAGTGTCCTGGTCTGGAGGGGGGTGGGCTGTGGGTGGCCGTCACACCGCAGCAACACCCCCCAAAAGTGGCTAAGTGAAATCTTAAAGATTTCACTCAGTCACTTTCATGCACATGCTGCCTCAAAACCCTGTGCATGCTTGAAGCAGGCGTAAGGATTGACGCAGCATTGTGCAGAAAGGGCCACACAGAGCATTGCTGGATCTGCGTTGCACTGGCGACACAACTCCAGCAATTTGCTACTTCTATGGCACAGATGCGTGACGCAGCTGTGCCATTTTTCCACCATGGTGATCCACAGTGTAAATGTGTTGCATCCATGCTGGCATAGCTGTGGTGCACAATGACTGGCAAATCCCTGCTGATATGCATGGCTGTGTCAGTCATTGTAAATAGTCACTGACATGTTGAGAACAATCCAACGCATAGACAACTACCAGGTGGAACAGTGCCAACGACAATGTATATGAAAATTGGATGTTGAATGAAATGGCATTAACATTGTCTGTCTCTCACACCCACAGGGCAACGTGCTGAATCGACCCCCAACGAGGGGGAAGATGAATCACAGTCCCAGGCTATGCAGGACCCTCATCCCACCAACAGCGATGCCTCTCACCACTCCATGGATGACCCCAACCAACTTGGCACCTCTGGAGCCCAAACCAGTGCAGCACCTGGATCAGGGACATCTGCGCCAACCACCACACCCATTCCTGCCACATCTCAGCAGACAGCTCGGAGCCCTGCCCACACTCCACAACTGAGCCAGTCTGACAATGAGGGACAAGGTTCGCCGGGCACCCAGGAGGTGGCAGATAACACCACCACTGCCATCCCTCAGGGGTCCCGTCGACCAGATGTGCCCACAACGGCAGGCCAGGCTCGTGTGGGCAGGGGTGGTGGGAGTGGCACCAAGCGGAGGTGAGAACTTGACCAGCCAGCTGCAGGGTCCGGTATGTCTCAACTACGAAACATCATGGAGGCATTCCGGCGGCACACCAGGGAGTTCAGCCAGGTAGTGGGGCCCCTCACAGAGATAAAAAACCTGCAGGCCGAGCAACACGCCAGTCAACGAGAATACCGAGGACAGATGAAGACAAGACTGGATGAGCTCCTGGCGGTGTAGAGGGACATAAGCCATTCACTCCATCGGATTGCTGACAACATGCAGCACCCTCCCTGTGCCACCAGGCAAGAAACATCAAGGCCAATACCGCCAACAGGCAGAGGGAGGGAGGAGGAGGAGGAATCATCCGACGTAGCGTCCCATACATCGTCAAGGCCTGCATATGAGGGTCCCCCAAGACAGGTGGGTCGTCCACGGAAAAGACAGTGTGAGGCAGTGGGCCATGCGCATCTCCCAGGTCACCTGGTCTGGCATCTTGCCTTTGTGCAACAGCATCACCTTATTGACTGTCCTACTCTCCCATATGGGCTTGCTGGTCGCAGTATGAACAATGATGTGGTCTGGACTCTGTTGACTCAAACTGCAAGGCATCACATCTCTCTCTGTGAACTTTGGATTCCCAGCATTTATGTACAGCCCCTAGCACATACTCACGTTTCCCGCACAAGATCGATAAATAAACAAAACAAACACAATAGAATTAGATGTGTCAGTCTTTTTACATGAGTCAACAACATACGTGTGGGGATATGTCAAAGTATGCCAGAGTGTGGAACAAACTCAAGTCATCCATACACTGGGATCTGAGTCTGGTGGAGGACACACATAGGTCACAATGTATCATCAAATACATACATGGAACGCAATAATCACCTGTGATGGTTCAATTCTGCTAAGGGGGGGCTTGCCATACTGCTGGGACAGACAGTTTAGGAAGAGTTTCATGAAGGTTTAGAGGTCATGGGTCATGTGGAGGTGCCCAGGGGGCGGTACCAGGTCTGTTTGGTGATGTGGGAGAAGTATCTCCCTCATGCAGTTGTACTGTGGATGTGACGAATAGTGCCCAGGGCAAGGGTGGCTGGACAGAGTTGGGGCAACGGGGTGTTAGATGGGAGACGTCCATGTTCGTCTTTGGGGCTGGGGTTGTGGAGTGCCTCCTGAGTGTGGCTGAGGAGTATGAAGGTGATCCTGCAGTTGACAGTGAGACTATTGTAGGTATCTCAGGTGGACGGTCATGGGGATGTGGCAGTGGTTGTTGAGGATGAGGTGTGCGCATGCACCCTGGACGTGCACAAGTCCTCCTGGAGTCTGGCTCTTGTTCCTGCGTAGAGGGTGTTGCCGTAGTTTAGCTGGCTGGTGTCGTGGACCTGGGTGACTGTCTGTCTTGACTAGGAGTGGATCTATCTGAAGATCATTTGCAGCATGCGGAGGGACTTGCAGCATCAGGTAGTGATGGTGTTGACTTGCATGGTCATTCTGAGCGATGAGTGTACGATGAGCACCTGCTTACGTGCGTGGCACTGTGTGCTTGTGCGCTGCCCAGGCCAGTGTGACACAAGGAGTTGTCCCAGCTGTAAGGGGACATTCCTCAGATGATGAGCTCAGTCTTGTCCAACTCCAGCCTCATGTGGCTGATGTTCATCCATTTGTCAAAGCACCTCATGCCTTCTTGAAGGTTGGATCTGGGAGTGGCTGGGTCTTTGGTGACGGTAAGGAGCAGCTGGGTGTCAATGGCATAGGACATGATGATGAGGTCGTGTGCGCATGTGATGGTGGAGAAGGGGGTCGTGGAGACATTGTAGATTCTCACGCTGAGAGATGAGGCCTGGGGCATGGGCCCGATGACCCCAGTGTACTACGTGACGAAGGGGGGATGCGGACTCCCTGAGCCTTGCTGGGGAGGTACCTGGCGGTTTCATCCCGGGTCTTCCTGTGGATCCAAGTGTTGGAGATGTGTGATCTGACAGTGTGGTAGCACATGGTGTTGAATGCGTTGAGCGGTCGATGGGGTGAGGGTGGTGGTCTCACCATTGTTGAGCAGGGTCCAAGATGTATTTGGTGGTGGCAATGAGGGCTGTTGCAGTGGGGTGAATACTGTGGAAGATGGTCTGGGGCTGGTTTCCAGGAGATGTTTGCTTGGAGGGAGATGGTCAGTTGCTCCTTGACTGTCTTATTGCTGACATTTGCCGGGTAGGCAAGCAGGGTGATGTTCCAGGACATCCTGCGGTACTGACGTCTGTTGTCGAGGAAGGGCCTGGGTTTCTGCATGCCTCCAGCTCCCATGGAAAGTGGCATACTCAAAGGAGACATTCATGATGTGCCGGAGGTGGGCTTCAAGGATGGTGTATGTTGCGATTGAGATGTTGTATGGGAAGGGTCCTGATGGAGAGCTGGAGTGGATGGTGTACATGAGCCGGCTGGTGTCTTTGCTGCTGACAGGAGTCCAGGAACTGAGGGGGGTACGTCCTCTTGAAAATAGTGCTGTCTGCCTCTGTGTGGCAAGGCTGTTGTGTACGTCCACAAGCTTGGAGTGGTATTAAGTTGCAAGGGAACCCCTCGGCCTTGCAAGTGTGGGATGTCTTTTGGATGGAGAGCTGTGGTTACATAGTTCACTCACAATGCCGATGAGGACATTCATATTGTGTGTGTTGGTGCCTAGGCCATACATGAAGGTTGTGCTCTTGTCTGTGCTGATGATATGGTGATGGCTGTGTGTTGCGGATTTCAGTGCTGAAAGGTAACTGATGGTTGTTTGCTTTACAACATTTGCACATGAGTCCGATAGACCTTTATGAGTCCAGTAGGTCTGCCTTGTCCCTGGTGCCTTAACTGTTGTTGTGCTTCACAGGAAAGTCTGCCAATGTGGCAAGAGTGTTGGATCAGTCGCAGATCCAGTGTGTGTGGTTGCAGGGTGTGACTGTGTCGTTGGTTGGAGTGTCCTGTGTGAGGGTGCCACACAGCTTTTTTGTGTTGACTCAGGTAAAGCTTTTTTGGTGGATCGGTAGCGGAGTGTGGTGCAGTGTGTTGTTTTTTGGACAACTGGATGCAAACTTTAATGTACCAATGCAGGATGGTGGTGTGGTTGTCCTCCAGCCAGGAGTTGCTGTCCCCCTGCCCCATGTAGTGTTTGTAGGTGAGGGCCTGCATGCTGATGTAGTTGTCCAATGTTTGAGGACCAATCAGTAAAGCCGTTTCCCAGCTCTGTGGTCTCTGATTTTGCAACAATTTCATAGGAAGCCTCCTTGCTCGAATTGCAGATGTGTAAATCCGGTTCCCCTACTGACCCCTTGCTTGCCAAGCAAAACAACATCCTTGCTAAGATTCCCAATTACCATTTATACTCCATCTGGTAACTGTCCCTCAGATTGGGCTCTAATCCGGATGCGTGGAAACACGCGTTTCTCCTGCCCATCTTAAGGAAAGGCAATGCAGATCCTGAATCTCCTTGCAATCATAGACCTAACTCTCTTTTACCAGCTTCGGCCAAGATTTCAGTGAAATTTATTCTGGCAGCAACTGATGGCCTTTGTTGAATATAATAGCCTCCTTCACGACTCTCAATCCAGCTTCCATCCCGGCTATAGTACGAAGTCGGGCCCTCATTGAAATGGCAGACTCTATACGGTGGAAGAGGTGTGGCGCCGCGGCCAGGGCGACTGACGCTGGAATCTGGGGACCACGGTTCGATCCCCGGCTCCGGCGGCAGGTCAGCCCAGCACCATGTGACTCTGGGCAATAGCTCGCTTAATCTTCCCGACGGCCCCCCAGCGCCTAGAGACCCTTACGGGTGATTGTGCGCTTTACAAATGTGGACTTTACTTTTACTTTATACGCTGGGTGGGTGATAGAGGTTCCAAGGTGGCGTTGGTGCTGTTAGACTTATCTACAGCATTTGACACCGTCGACCATCCCATTCTTCTGAACCACCTTAAGACCATAGGCGTGGGGGGCTCAGTGGTGAACCGGATATCGTCCTTACTATCTGACAGCACACAGCAGCTCAGGACCCATCCATTCATCTCCCCAGTCAAACCACTGAAGTGGGTCATGCCGCCACAGGGCTCTGCTCTGAGCCCTCTGACTTTCAATATTTACTTAACCCCGCTGGCTGAATCGATTGCCAAGTCTGGACTCAAAATCATATCATATGCTGGTGAGCTTCAGCTTCTATACACCTAAAATGCTGTGTGTGCCACAAATTTGGACCACTCGAAAATTGTCTCAAGATTTTTGTGGCCTGGATGGACTACAATTTCTTGAAAGTTAATCCAGATAACACCTAGGTCCTGTTTTTTAACCAACCCTCTCCCCTCTCTTCCAATCTGTGGTGTCCAGAGGAAATGGCCATTGCTCCGGCACACAAGGACTTGGTCATGGATCTGGGAGTTAGATGGGACAATCAGCTATCCCTTGCCACACAGGTACAAGAGGCGTGTGCAGGTTGTTTTGGCAAGATTAAAATCATCATGACATTTATTAACTATCTGCACAATGTAACCCGGAAAACGGTGGTTCACGCACTGATCGCCTCCCATTCGGACTACGCAAAAGGCTCATACGTGGGTCTCACATTAGGCTTGCTCCGTATATTGCAGACGGTCCAAACCGCTGCTGCCCACCTGGTATGTGGATCCTCACTTTGACAACATATCTCCCCATATCTTAGACTACTACATTGGCTGCCCATGTCTACACAAAAAGATTTTGTCCCTATTGTCAATCACAATCTCTATGTTCCAATGACAACCACTTGCTAATTGGTCCTTGGTTTGCAAAACCTAGGTCAGGAGGTCAAACCTTTCAGGTAGGAACCACCCAATGTTGGACTAAGCCACCTCTTCCGCTGCGTATGATTCTGTCTGAATGTGAGTCTCGCAAAGCCCTCGAAACCTGGCTATTTAGCCTGCTTGATTAGTTGCTCCTCCGTATGTTGCCTCATGTTCTGCACACTACAGTACTGGGACACCCTGTTGGGATAGATGTGTGCTCAATAAATGAATATTAATATAATTGTATATGGCTTATCAGAATTGTGGGTGTAGGCCTGGATATCTGTAGATGATAGTTAGACTGAGGGTGGTCAGGGGGTTGGTGTGAAACCTGAAGTGCAGATGTTTGACAATGCTGAGTGTGTCCTTGGTGTTGTATGTGACTATGAGGGTGTACTTCAGAACAGAATTGCAAATCATCCTCCTGGATTGTTGTTGCGGTCCCTGCGGGTGATCTAGTATACGTCTGTGATGGCAATGTTGAAGTAGTGTGCAGAGGATGCGTTCAACCAGGTTACTGTAATGAAGGCGATGTGTGGGGCTGTTGTGTTGAGGAGGTAACAGAGTTCAACGGCGTGCTGGTGGATGTAGCAGGTGTGCAGTAGTAGGCAAATGACCTGGTTGTACAGACATGGTCTGTCATGAGTGGCAGTGCGGTGTTGGCATTAGGAGTTGCACACACAGCCTGCGAAGCTGTCATGGGTGCGCTTGGGGGTTGCCTGACAGCAGGTGGATGATTGTCTGGAGTTCACTGTTTGGAGAGTGGCTGGAGCATGAGTCTGTTGTGTTACCTGCGTCATGGAAGGACCAGAGTGTCTTGCACTGTGCACGTTTTAGGCGCTGACGGTCCTGCCTTTGGCACAGAGGTGGTGCAACAGTGGCACTGACAAGCTACTGCCTGCATTAAGAATGGGCAGAGGGAGGGAGCAGCATATGGGAGGCATGTGTGTTGCAGAATCAGGGCACTCAGTGGTGCGGTGCCACAGGGGAGGCAGCAGCAGGAATGAGTGAACATATGACAGCGGAAGGGGGGAGACACCATGCAGAAAGTAGCACACAAAGACAAGGAGGTTTGAAAGGCACAATGTAACAGGTGTATGGAAAGGAAGGAGTGCCTGGTCACTCATGGGTCACTGAAAGAAAATGGAGGATCAATTACCAAATATGACGGGCACAGGATCAGGCACCAAAAGGCCAAGCTGCACCCATGGCACACAGCGTCAACAGATGTTGCCTGCCCGTTGTGGTTGCAAGCTGCACAAATACATACACAACCATGTACCTCATGCACATTATGGATCATTAGCCATGATAAACTGCATGCATATTGCCACAGTACACATACTCCCATATGCACAATCATCGTAAAGTATGCCATAGATGACGCATGCAAACTGCCAAGAGATCTGCAGTGACAGTAATGAGGCACATTGTACTGTGGGGAACACATTTTCTACACAAATGGATCAAGTTTGTGTTGAGGCCATGCTGCTATAACCAATGTCCATGGCCAGTGGCATTGCTCTGAAGAAAATAAGAGTCATGCAATGAGGTTACCTGTAATGCTGGTGAAACAATTTGCACACGACTGCCTGGGACTGTCGGATCCTTGAATCCTCACAAACGTGTGCTGCGCAAAGTGGTCCTTCTCCCGATAGCCCCTTGGTCTGAGTATAAATGATTGACTCAAAAGGGTGATTGTCAAGGAGACCACGTCGTTTCTTACCTTGTTCTGTGACTTGAAGTCTTTAGACGACGTAGATGATTTTCGCAGAGACGCAAGGGACCAACTTCCCAAATGACTAACCCTAAACTTGCAGATTATAAATACATTACAAGAGTAAAACTAGTAATAGGGGAGGAGGGCCGGTACTGGACGTTGGAAGAGTAGAGTTTTCTTGCTGTCGACCTGCGAAACAACAAGCATTAAGATTTTACTCTTTTGTCCAAATGGTAGAGCCTAAACCTAACCTAACTCCTAGTTTACTAAGGGTATTCTTAAATCAGTGATTTTTTGGAAAGCCTACCTGCGATCAGTGCTTTCTTGTTTTGCATTCAGTATGTCTTTGTCTTGTGGGTAGATCAAGTCGTCAGGTGATTCTCTGGAGATTCTTATGTGCTTGTCTTTTCTTGGATTACGCTAAAAACAAAAGATTCAGTTTAAAACCTTGTTCTTCTCTTTTACTCTGAGTTTTTACCTCTAAACACCTTTTACATTCATTTTTACTTACTAAATTTAGGTCTTGCAATCTTGATACTTGTGGGGTTCTTATTTATCTAAAAAGAATCTGGTTACTTTGTTTAAAAAGTGAAAAGTACAAGCATAAAATTGTGATACCAGAAAGCCTTCTTGATCATAATTAAACTATTCAAACAAGCGATTCAAAACATTCATTAATATGGCCCAAAAACTCAAATGTCCTTTTCTTTCTATAACAATATCTCTTGCATTACTTTCGAAAATAAGGATCCAAAAGTCTCCTTAGCAATAGTTCAAAAAATTGTCCTTGACCCTTTCTTGCGAAGGGCGCCAGAAGATATCTCTGAAAGATTTACTTATCTCTTCATCTTTGTCTTTGTCTTTTAGGCTTCGGAGAACTCAGAAGATCTACAGAGTTGCTGACGAAGAGCGCAGGAAGAAACTGGATTCCCAAAGGTAAGTTGCAGCACGGAGCTCCTGCCGCGATCCTCAGCTCTCTCTCCAGCAAAAGGCAAAGCGGCTTCTAGAAGGCTGGGTGCGGTTTAAATAGGCGACCGCACCCAGCCGCACCCAGCTGCACACCTAGGAACGTGCGCACGCAGCACGTCAAGCCGATGCACAATCTCTGAACCTGCAGATCGGGTTCTGTTTCAGCGTGACTTTGACTCCTTTAACATCAGGCAATGTTCTCTTTTTAGAATTAGCCACATGATTCTGTTCTAAAGTTCGTTTCTTAACAGTCAATAAAAGGAAAGCCCAAAAGGTTACACGAACGTTTTAGGACAGGAAAGAATTACAAAAATATCACTTGGAATCGTTTTGCCAACGGGCCAAAGGTACACCCAACACACTGACAATGATGCATGCAGGATGCACGGGAAAGGGGTGGGATTTTTAAGGCCTTCAGATACGTCATAATCAGACAGCGGGATACTGGCTGTGTTTCTGGGAGTGATTAAGGGATGGATGAAGTGAATCGTGACAGTGATCATGCAAGGGAAGGAAAGGAAGGGAACAGCATGAAGGGAGATCTGAAACAAAGGTAAACAAGCATAAGGATTCAACACTTCTTGTCACTGAATCACAGAATACATCAGGACCTATAATGTAACAGTTACACCTGTAAAGGAAAACAACAACCACTGTATCCTAGTTGGGATCACAGTAATAATAATGATAGTAGATCTGAGGATTGAACACGGACACATAAAAGGTAGCAGAGTTTGGCAGCTAAATGAAGGGGGGATAACGCCCTGCAGGCTGCTTCAATGCAATTAGAGCCATGCAGATATGAAGGAATCACAGTGTATGAATACGGCTCCAATATACAGAAGTTCTAATGCGCTGCAGTGCTACTCACAGAAAGGGAACAATCCGTAGTTACCCCTGGGAATCAGTGAGGGTCAAGAAGGGAAATGACACATCACCTCCATGAGCCTTAAGAAGATCATCCAATGAGGGAGGCAATTAGGTAAACACAAGGAAGCCCCGCAAGAGCCAATCATTGGCTCGTCCAACTGGGCTTTGAAATGCCTAACATAACAAGCTGCTGGTCCGGAACTCAACAGAGAGTAATGAGGAACAATGGCACAAAACCACCCCTCCCGTGACCAGGATATGCAGCACGCCCCAAGAGAATCCTGGGATTCACCTCACCCGACTGGTGCCACGGAAGCGTTTACATTTGCTACAGGATAACGTTGTGACGTCATCAGCGTAACATTCCTGGCATCATGGGAATAGAAAGTTAACATCAACTTACCGAGAAGGCTTGCAAAGCAGTGTTCTACACCGGCCCTGAGGTTGCGACGTGACAGTGACATGACATACTGGCACAAGGGGCAATGCATCCATACAAACATACTCACAGGACATTTGACAGAACATGTGGGACATACGCTGGCCCACACCTTCACAATATGGTTGATTGGAAATCAAACTGTACTGGCACACAAGATTAAGTGGATGAGCCAAACACATCCTGCTGCACACAGTGATGCTGCAATTCCCCATAGAGCCTGTGGTTTTGATGTCCCACACAATGACAACCTGTGGTATCCACAATGTGTCAGTGTCAAGGTTTACACACATTGATGCATAAACCAGAGTAAAAACTTCCACAACAGATGTCTGTCAAGAAGGGTGACTGTCCTGTCATGGTAGTGGTGCAACATGAAATTTGATCCCTGGTGATGAGACATGTATGGATGGTGCTACAACATGCACAAAAACAGTTCCCACACATTCTCAAACTATACCAACCCCATGCGGCCTGTTTGGATCTCTTACCCGAACTGACATTTACACATGTCCGTGCATGGAATGCTGATTCGGACCACGTTGCAATCATCATGAGGAATAGCAGGAGGACGAAGATAACACGAACAGACAACAGGCACAGCAACCTGGGAATGACAGACACACAAGGGCTCACCGTTAAAATTATTTGCCAAAGACATGGGCATGTACAAAACAGGAACAATGTAGTACACATGTAAATTTCAAACTCTGTCATTGCGCATTTCAGTGTGGCATGACATCAGCATTTGCGTGACACATCAAAACACACACATCAAAGTTACATTGCATACAGTCAGCTGGACACACACATTGCAACACATGCCACTCAATACTACAAGCTTGCACACTTATTCCCAGTGACTCACCATTATGAGAAGAAGTTGCGTATGAGCTGACTCCAGATATCATCCTCCTCCTCCTTATCACTTGCATCGTGACCAAGCTCTTCATCCTCAACGGGTGGATGTTCCTGCTCCTCAGGATCCAGGATGAGTGGCACTGCCTTCTCAACTGCCATGTTGTGCAGCATGCAGCACACGATGAAGATATTACATACCATGGCCGGGGCACATGGGAGGGATCCGCCAGTCTTATCGAGGCACCGGAATCGGCTCTTCAGGAGGCCAAACGTCTGCTCAATCACTCGCCTGGTCTGCCCGTGTGCATTATTGTACCGCTGATCTGCAGCTGTTCTTGGGTTGCGGAGAGGTGTCATTAGCCATGGCATGTTGGGATATCCAGAGTCACCTACAAATAGACATCATGTAAATAAGTGGTTCAGGAGATGCCTTCAGAGCAAAAGATACTGAGACACACAGAACAAACAGAGTTTACCCACCAACAAGACATGCCCGATCGTTGCGCAGCTGCAGCATCATTGGTGGCACCCTGCTACGCCTCATGATGAATGCATCATGGCACGCTCCTGGAAAACGTGCACAAACATGAGAAATCAGCATGTTAGCAAGACACACCACCAGGGCATTTATTGAATGATAATGTTTCTTGTTGCGGTAAACCTGCTCCTGAGCCTGTGGTGGCACCAATGCCACATGTGTCCCATCAATGGACCCAATGACATGTGGCATCCTTCCCAGGGCATAGAATTCCCCCTTGACATCTGTCAACTCTTCCGGAGTTGGAAATCTAATTAATTCATCGATGTGCTCCAACATGGCTCCTAAAACATCACGCAGGACACGGCTGAACATCCCCCCGACATCCCCTATGGTTAATTGAAACGTACCTGTTGCAAAAGAAATGGTGGGCTGCCATCACCTTTAGCTTGGGGCTCAGCGCAGTAGGATACCTGTGTCGCGGTTGGAGATGTGGTTCCAGCCTATTCGTCAAGTCCTGAATCAACTGTCGAGTGAATCTGTAACGTCGGATGCAGGCACGTTCCCTCATGGTAGCCAAGTCTGGAAATGGCCTTGGTAGAGGCGGTGCCATGCAGGACATATTTGGGAAGAATGGAGAATAACTGTCAGCCATCATCAATATCAATGTACATAGCACATGCAAAACTGCTAGTACACATCAGGTCACTATGGAGTCTGGCGTGTGCAATACATCCAGGACACATATGTTGTTGCTGCTGGGCTGGTCTGAGTGAACAGCCCAAGATATCACTGGAGTGACACACGTCACAATACCTGCAGTGGAAGGTTGTCATCCTATCCAGACAGCTGACTGCAAGGCATACGCACAGATCACATGGAATGTCAAATGTACATATCAAACACATTGCAATTAAGGTGTGCATATGACAACAAAACAACACAGCCATTGTCACGATGCAGACATGTATGCCTGGGGATAAATGATGTCTGATGCCATCAGACCCAAAAGCCGTGGGAATGCACATGTGGCATGGTGTGCGTACATGTGAAACCATTCCCATCTCAACACAGACCCATGTTAGATGCACCAACAGCAGATGCAGTTTATGGAACACAAACAGCAAGCTCAATGTGGCGCCGCGGCCAGGGCGACTGACGCTGGAATCTGGGGATCACGGTTCGATCCCCAGCGCCGGCGGCAGGTTAGCCCAGCACCATGTGACTCTGGGCAATAGCTTGCTTAATCTTCCCGACGGCCCCCAGCGCCTAGAGATCCTAACGGGTGATTGTGCGCTTGACAAATGTGGATTATTATTATTATTATATTATCTTTAACATGACACACACCGGACATAGTCACATAGGGTCATGCTGAGCGTGAAATGTCAAGTGACAAAGTGCCCTGGTCCCTGGCATCATGATCCAGGTGCCCGTAGTGATGAATGTGCCATCTCGGTTTTGATGTGCATGTCAACATCTGCATAATCATACATATGGGACAAGTGTAATGGTGATGTGTACCACATAGTGCCCCATCACACATGACATGTGTCAACAGGTCATCACACATCGATTGTGCAACAAGATCAGATGCCCTGTGCTATATCACTGCCTGCCACACCTAGGGCCTACTCATGTAAGTATGCAATGAGAAGAACTTGATTTGAAACGTACCCCTACATCCCTGCCATGTGTGCGCCTCGTATCACTATTGTAATGGTGCCATACGTGAGCGTGTTAAACGTACCGTCTAAAACGCACCGTACCCCTGCATTCACTACAGCGTGTGAAATGTACCGTCTGAAACGCACCGTACCCCTGCATTCACTACAGCGTGTGAAACGTAGCGTCTGAAATGCACCGTACCCCTGCATTCACTACAGCATGTGAAACGTACCGTCTGAAACGCACTGTACCCCTGCATTCACTACAGCGTGTGAAATGTACCGTCTAAAATGCACAGTACCCCTACATTCTGGGCGTGTGTGCACATCGTCTCACTATTGTAATCGTGCCATATGCGAGGGCACCATACCCCTACATTCCGTGTGTGTGTGCGCATCGTCTCACTATTGTAATCGTGCCATACGCGAGCGCACCGTACCCTTACATTCCGTGCGTGTGTGCGCATCGTCTCACTATTGTAATCGTGCCATATGTGAACACGTGAAACGCACCGTACACGTGTGTGTATGTCAAAAAAAACTTGGGGGACACCTAGGGGACGAGTAGTAGGCCCTGAATGCATCCTGGTTGTCATGGATACTGAGATTTGAGGGTGTGCTACAGGTACCCTGCAAAAATCAGTTGGGCACAAATATACAATGTTGCAAAATGATTGTGGAGCTGAAGCTCAAATTTTGAACAATGCGAATGCGTGCCAGGGCTGTATGCTTAAAGGGATTGGAAGAAACGTACGATGCTAACTATTCTGACCTATCACTCTGTACTCCTTGAACCGAAAGCCCTTCAGCAGCACTGATTTAAGGCTGTATGAAGCCCTGAGAGAGGACTTGCCTGCACAACATTGGAGTGGACCACACTGCTGCTGTCTCTGCATCCTCTGGCATATCATGATTGGTCATACTGTGGATAAGGCCCCAGCCTTCAGTGAGGAGGAAAACCAAGCCCTGCTGGATGCCCTTCTACCACAGTACAGCAAGCTGTATGGGAGACTGGAGGAGCAGGTGAATGTTGACTGCACTAGCTTTGAGTGTGCACCTGTTGTGTGAGTGTCACAACAGGCATTGTGTATTGGTGAGACGTGGTTGTGAGTGAGTCCCGGGGGTGTACATGGTGGTGTCCCTCATGCAGAGCATGATGTAGTTCATGTGTGTTCATTCCTCCCTTGCATTGTGCTTACTTTGACCTTCACTGCATAGTGAATGACACTTTCAGCCATGCCAGACCTTGGTGGTTTTATTCTCAAATGTCCTGAAGTGGAACAGTGTTACCCCAGGAGTGACAGGTGACTGTACTCACAGATGTTTATGACTTGAGGGGACCTGTGGTGAGATTGTCCAAAAGATGTGTAAGACCTCATGGACATTGAAGTGTGTGAATGTTCCTTGTCATCTGGGTGAGTGTGTATGTGATGTCTTGCACCACTGCTGCATGGCGTATGCAGCTGCTCTGCCATCTGATGTGACATGTAAGCAGTGCTGTGTGCCTGACTTGCAAAGCTAGCACGACACCTGTGACACCACATTGTCAACTGGCACATGTGCAAAGTGAGGGTTGTTTCCGCTGTTGTCAGTGACAGGTGAGTGATCTGTGCCAGGGTGTGTCTGTCTGGTCTGCTGAGGGTTCTTAAGTGGAGTGGGATATGTGATTGCTTGTCACGTGCTGTCCCAAACCCTGAAGTTGCATGTGTTTCCCAGTGTGTGCCATGATCTGTGAGTCTGTTGCACCCGTTACGCCATCAGTTGGCTTTCAATGCCATGTAGTGCATTGGGGCTTGCACACAGGCCTAATTCACATGGACAATGATGCAAGTCCTGTCACCATCCTATGCCCTGTTCACATTATCAATGGTGTGCAAGTGTGTGTGTCTGGGACATGGAGCAGGTGTAGTGAAGTTGTTTCACTTTGTTTTCCTGACAGGTAACTGCCTACGAGAAGGGGGAAATCTGGTTGGAGATTGTCAGGGCCGTCAGATCTGCGGGACACATCGCCGGCAGCTGCGCAACATCCAGAAGCAGTGGCAAGACATCCGGTGCTGGGGACCCGGCGTATCGCCCGTGTCCAGCTGGACCTGGAGCCCCCACGCCAGCATGGTGGAAGCCGTCACCTCACCCCCCACATGCTCCGAGTCCTGGCAGTCGTGTTTCCAGACCTCGATTGGCAGTTGCACGAGAGACAGCAGCAAGGAGGAGGTAGGTACATGGCTGTTTGTTGTGTTGTGTGTCACCTGTTCTCTGAAGCCTGGCTACACTTCCACAGTTGTGGAGTCTGGTCAGACAGGTTATATGTGCAGTGTCTTTTCAGGTCACCATAGTCACCTAGTGCTCATTTTCATCCCTTACCCTCCTTCACATGTGTCCCCTGGTCTGTGTGTAATCACATTTGCATCATGCTCATCTAGCGTGCAAGGAAATAAGAATGCACATTGATTTACGAATCATGTGGGAGGGTGGTCTGTGACATGTGTTAGGACCTTGCCTGTGCCATGACCTGTGGACTGTGTATGGGCTTCATATTTGTTTGCACTGATGATGAGTCTCAACATAGGAGTGTGAGGTTTCTACTGCACACCCTTGCAGCATGCATGACCCATGGTGTGTTCTCAGACGTGATGTACATCAGTGTGAGACATGCATAGTGTCATGACGGTTACTCATGGTACAGTCAGCTCATTCCAGACCCACGGATCAGTGTGCCCACTACAGTCCCCTGATACACCCTGGCCTCCTAATCATGTGTGTCATCAAAACTGTGCCCATTGTATGTGGGTTCAGCATGGGTCTGCCTCTGTGGTATTGTTCACTGGCATAGTTTGTATTTTTCCTGTGTCTGCTACATGCTACTGGACATGGATACAAGATTTGGCGTGTGCATACTCACACTGGGCAGTGCCTGTGTGCCTATTTACAACAATCTGTTGTTGGTTGTTTGTGAGTAATATGTATTGCCAGCTCCACGAGGTAAGCTGGTGTTACTTTTGGAATAGTTGCTGCACAGTTTCTGTTACCCTGATTCTGAGGTCTCACTTCTTGAGCTGTATCAGTCACATTGACTGAGGTATGGGGATGTTGTGCAGGAGAGGTCTACATGGGCCTGCCTGATTTAGCCTTGTCAGGTCTGACCTGTGGGTGTGAATTGGCTGATCAATGTTTCACCATGCACTGCCCCTGTGATGTTGGCCAGTGATTTCATTTGGGGCTTGGCAGCCAATGTCATTTGGTTCCAGACATGATTGTGCCTCATACATTTTTGCTACATGTATGTAGTTCAGATACAACACTGTATTGTGTTAGTGTGCACACTTCTGTGTTGGCATTTTGTCTGGGGATAACGGTGTGTCCACAATGCAGCAATGATTTTGTTGATCACAATTGCAGGCCCATTAGCTGAAGCATTGTCCTGAGTTGGGACATGTGTGCCACTTCACATGACAACCAGTAGGTCTTATGTGCAAGCAACTGTGTCATCAGGAAATGGATGCCCATGCGAGGACCTTGGCACTCACAAGACTTGTTAAAAGTTGTTCATGTTTTGAATGTGTTAATATGATGAATTGTGTAAAAGACACTTATGTGCCTGCATGATAGTTGTCTCACAAGGTAGTGCACACAAAACGACATTTCCACTTTCGTGAAAGAAGCAGGCAGCTTTTCAAAGAGTCCAGTGTTAGTGATTAATGGTGTGCCTTGATCTCCATATACATGTCCCCACAGTGGTCTTGAAACTCCTTTGTTGTCAATTGTACAAAGTAATGAGTGTCAAGACATCCAGAACTCAGTTGGACCATATATGTGGCAAATCTGCAATGCCATTTGTTTCTAACAGTGTTTTATCTTAAAGGGTGCCAGCTGTTTAAAAGAATGTGTAAATCTTTTTTGTGTGCATTTCATTGTGAGACATCTGTCATGCAGGCACATAAGTGTTGCCTTCACAAGATGGTGAATTACCACATTCACTACATGTCGATTGTGTAAAGTGTGGTGAGTCCCAAGATGCTAACATTTCTTTAAATTGATTTTTTAAACAATGTACTTACAGGGCTCTGATTGTTGTATCACATTGGGGAGTGAGGTGAGTTATTGTTCCCTGAGGGGCACCACTACTGTTACTTTTTTGTGTATTTGAGGTGGCATCACTTCATTGTATTGATCAGCTCTCCTGTAAACAAACAGTAGCCTCTCTGTGTAATTCTCATTCAAGTTGTGGCCTGGTGTGTTCTTTGGATCCTTGTGTCCAAGTAGCATTGTGTCAATACCAACTGGGCAGTACAAGTCTCAAATATGTGCAGGGCTATCTGGCTGTTACTCATGATGCATGCCATGATTTGCAGTGTGACCTACTGATTTTGTGCTCATGTGTCAGATGTGTACAGGTGACTGATGCCTTTCTGTTTCTTCTACTTGCCCACAGCATCATCAACAGAGACAGAAGGAGACACATGCACAGACCAAGAGGAGGGACCCAGCCACAGTGCCACCATCACTGTGGAGTCAGAGTGAGCCAGTGGCACGGAGGGGGAGGGGAGTCGGCCTGCGGACCTTTTGGAAGGCGACATTTCCTACCACGCTGATGGGTCCGCTTCTGACTCCCTGGAGGAGGGGGAATATGCCGCAACACCCGACAGCAGCACCGTGTCTGTCCCCACCTCCTCCAGTACCATCTCCACCTTCCCAGTTGCTCTTGTCCCTTCTGTCCGTGCAGCCCCCCATGTCTCCTTTGGCCCAGGCACCGCACCCCCTGCACCTGTCTCCCCTGCTGCCCTCAGTGCGGAGTCTGTGGACCTACTCCGGCAGATTCAGGTTGGTCAGACATCAATGCTGACAGTCCTCCATGGCCAGACTCAAATACTGACCCAGTTGTTGTCATTCATGGAGGGCATGTCAACTACGATGTCTGACTAACGTCAGATTCTCACGTCCATGGACGCCTCACTTATGGCAGCTGTTACCTGTGACGAACTATTACGTGAGCTCATCCTGCTGATGAGGTCCATCGACATCAGCCTTGGACAAATGGTGGACCTAATGGGCCAGCAAGTGGCGTTAATGAGGGACAGGCCTGAGTCCCAAACATCACCTCCGCCCCCTCTGTTGTGCTGCAGGATGACAGTGCCCCGGTCTCCCCTGCGGCCACAGAGAGGGGTGAGTCCTCAGACGCTGCTGGCCCAGCAGCAGGGACCACCGGCCAAGCGAGCAAGGGGCGTCCAAAGAAGAGCCTGGGAGTCTCTGGTGGCAAAGCACCAGCCAAACGCCAGTCATGGAGCCAGCCCTGATGGCAACCCTCCCCACTGCATTAACTGTTTGGACTGTCCTTCCCAACACTGCCTTGTGAATGGCACCTATCAGTTGGACTGGGTCACCACATCCATGTGGTGTCTACTCTTACATCTCATTTACTATGACTGTCAACTCACTTCTCCACCACCACCTTCATGTAAATCTGCCCACACCCCTCACATGTCAACTTTGTAAATAAAATACCTTACCGACTTCAATTGGTGTCGATTTGTCTTTAGTGCAATATTTCCACTGTTCAAAATGTCCATAATGTATGCCAAAAGATGTACAGTACGTAGGCCTGGAAAATTTCGAGGCACCTAGGGAGACACAACAGAACAATAGTCACTGGCGTGAGTGTGGCATCACAGACATTTCACTACACCAATCATCTACACAAGTCAACAGGCAGACAACACAATGTGCAACACGTGTCAACAAACAGATTTGCGTATACGTTCACAGGTGTAATGTCACTGCCACATTTCCACGCACAGGTGACTCCACATGTGCCTGTCTGTACCATCCGCACACAGCCCTTCACGACAACAGCAATCACACCAGACAATGTACTTGTTGTAGCTCGTCACACACCTTCAAGTGAAATAGCGGGTGATGAGCTGTTGACGCATGGCAACTCCTTCCACCTCTCCACTGTCCTCATCACTGGACTCAGGTCCTTGAGAAGGCGGTGACCTTGGGTCCTCACCATCATCCAGGAGCAGGGGAATCCCCTTGTAAATGGCCAAGTTGTGGAGCATACAGCATGCCACAACATTCTTGCAGACCTTCCCAGGCGAGTATGACAGTGCACCTCCAGTCCTGTCAAGGCAAAGGAATCTTGACTTGAGCAGGCTAAAAGTCCGTTCAATGACACGGCGGGTCCGGCCATGGGCCTCATTGTACCTGATGTCAGCCGGGGTCCTGGGATCCGTAGTGGACTTAGCAGCCATGGCCGGCTGGGATATGCAGAGTCACCTAGGAATGACAAACACATATTCCAATGTTGCACAGGCAGAGGGCAGCAGGTCACACACACAGCACGACATATCACTAGGCATACTCACCCACAATCCAAGCACGCTCTGGAAGCAGATTTGCCATCATCCTCGGCACAATGCTGTTCCTCAGGATGTACGAGTCATGGGCTGAGCCGGGGAATCTTGCACACACATGCGATATGGTCATGTCTGCAAGGCACACCACCTGCACATTGATCAAGTGATAATGTTGACGGTTCCTAAAAATGTGCTCACTCGCCTGTGGTGGCACTAGACCAACATGGGTGCAATCGATGGCACCCACAACATGGGGAATGTGACCAAGGGAATAGAAGTCACCCTTCACACCGTCCAATTCTGCGCCCCTGGGGAAATGTATGTATGTATCCTTATATATCATCATGGCTGCAAGAACTTCCTTTAGCACCAGGCTGAACATGGGTTGCGACATCCCGGCAGCGCTGGTCACAGTCTCCTGGAAGGAAACAGTTGAAAAAAAAAGGAGGGCTGCCATCACATTGTACGTTGGTGTGAATGCTGTTGGGTAGTGGCGACGAGGCGGCAGGTGGGGCTCCAACAGATCACAAAGGGTCTTCAGGGTTGGTCTGTTGAGGCGAAATTTGCGAATGATCGCAACATCCTCCAAGTCCTTCAGCAGTGTCAGGTGAGGTATGAGATTAGGCCTCCTCCTAGTTGAGATGTAAATGGACACATGTCAAGTACAACCATCATGAGATGGCCACAGCACATCCCGTTAAAGATGTCACGGAAAAACAAAGACTGCCATAAGAAATGCGTGGCACACCCGGTTCCATGGGTGGACATTTGAGACACACAGAAGGCACACCTCTCCATTTATCATACACAAGTGCCGCAAACAACACATAGGTCAATGTGAATGCACACATATAGAACCCCACATTTCACATGTGCACGCCTTGTAGCATAACATCCACCAATGTGTGTAAAAAGAACATGACTGTCTCATACCCATCTGCTGTACCTGTCACACCTCAATGCATCATGCAAGCTTGGCACACATCAACAACACAATGACCACAGTAGGCAGCAAACTGTCAGTTGTGTGCATGAGCATATATAAAAGCACAAGTAAGTAACAACACCATACAGTGAGACAAGCCTTGCTAAGGTCAGTACTGACCCACAACACATTGATTGATTACACATTGTTGAGTCCACCTTAACACTGTCAAGCACCATCAACCATCAAATGCATAAGAGACATAGCAGGGAACACAGACCAATGTATGTCAGACATAGCCAACCATGGCACGTGCGTCCACCAGGGGATATATTGAATAATGGCATTGTGTCCACAATGATGTGCCCTTAACCATGTTGCTGCTGTGTATTGATGCAGTGTTCACAATGGACATTGCCATTGCATGTGCCCCAAATCGCTGTAGCTACCTCCTGGCCCCGGCGGTGTGACACCAGCACCACCCCCTTCACAAGTGCGGTTGCCATTGGCATGGAGACATGGGTAGATGGCGGTGGGCATGCTCCGCCACCCAAATCGCGGTAGCTACCACCTGGCCCCGGCGGTGTGACACCAGCATCACCCCCTTCACAAGTGCGGTAGCCATTGGCATGGAGACTTGGGTAGATGGCGGTGGGCATACTCCGCCACCCAAATCGCGGTAGTTACCGCCTGGCCCCGGTGTGACACCAGCACCACACCCTTCACAAGTGCGGTAGCCATTGGCATGGAGACATGGGTAGATGGAGGTGGGCATGCTCCGCCACCCAAATCGCGGTAGCTACCGCCTGGCTACGGGGGTCTGACACCGCCATGGGGCATTGCCTACAGGCAATGGGAGCGATGACTGTGGTGGCATGATGCATTTTTGAAAATCACGGAAGGCGTGCTCCACCACCGTGGAGGCGGTCAATGGATGCTTTTGAAAGGTGCACCATCGCGGTAGCGCACCCCGGGCCGATGCGGTGCATCACCGCCATGGAGCATTGCCTACAGCCGGGGGCGTGGCTAAGCGCGCAATGGCGGAGGACGTGCCTGAGTAGAGCTCTGAGTTGAGCTCCCCTTCCACAGGCCATAACTCTGTTCTATTTATCCAAAATTGTCTCACATTATCAGCGGAGCTGTATGAGACAGACCTCTGCTGCCCTGCCAAATTTGGAGCCGGGGGGTCGATCTCGACCGCATCGAGGGGGACGTTAGCTGGCTGCCTCCCTCGCTGTTCCCCGGCCGGCAACCACAGCTACACGAGGCAGGGGACAGACAAGGCCGGGGACAGACAAGGCCCCGATACCGCGGCCTGTGCCCAAGGAGCCGAGAAGCGGCGGCGCAGAAACTGACGCGGACCTGCAGAGTTCACATCATTGCCCTGCTGCTGGGGGAGCTCACCTCCCGATACCTGCTGCGGGAGCTCCCCGGGATGGAGGAGTCGCGTCCTGGGCTGTGGAGCCGAGGCGCTGCCATTGATCACTGCCGTGGTGCGGCCGGAGCAGACTAGGGTGTTTCTGCGGCTGCCGGCAGCGGAGGAACTGTTGAATGGGTCGGGGGTGCCCGCCATCAGCTACCCCTGCCCCCGTGGCTGACTGCTGAGGGAACCAGCGCAGATATAGGTGAGTACACCTGCTTGAGCCTGTGGGGGTGCTGGCTGCATTGGGTGGTGGCACCCACCCACCCCATCCCACCCCAGCTCTATTCCTGCCCCCTGGCCCGCCACAGGGCACGACCTATTTGCACAGACTGGCGGTGGTGCTGCTTTGCGCCCCCATGTGCCTTGTGCCTCCTGGCCCCGAGGGCTGACCGGCCTCTCCAAGAACTGAGGTGAACACTGTGCGCACTACCAGCACGACGTACGTCGCATTGCCCATGTCTGGAGGTACCAGGACGAGAACTGGCACTGGCGGTACACAGACGAGGGGGAGAATGGAGAAGGCGGCGAAACCGGCTGACCTGGACCAGACAGCCTCTAAGCTTGACACAATGCTGGTGGCGATGGAACGACTAGAGGAATCGATGCAACTGACCCGCACCTCCCTGGAGACCAAAATAGATAGCGTTGCTATCGACCTTACACACCTGCGGGCTGACCACAAAAAACTGACGGACCGCACCACCAACCTGGAGGCCACCGCGAAAGATCTCGCGCCCAAAGTTGCACAAATGGACAGACACGTACAGGATCTCCTCAACCGCGTGGAGTTTCTAGAAGATCGCGCGGAGGATGCGGAAGGGAGGGTGCGGAGAAATAATGTGTGCATCGTAGGACTGCCAGAGCGTTGGGAGGGCAGAGAACCTGCGACGTACATGGAGGAATGGCTGCGGAAACTACTACCAGATGGCGCACTCTTGCAGCACTTTGTTGTGGAGCAAGCACACCGGGTGCCGCCTCGACCACCTCTGGCAGGATCCAGCCCCCGACCGATGCTCATCCGTATCCTGAATTACCGCGACTGCGACACCATCTTGCGAGAAACCAGGAAGCCACAGGAGATCCGGGTTGAAAATGCTAAGATCATGTTCTTCCCTGATTACACAATTCAGGTGCAGCGCCAGAGGCACTCCTTCTTGGCGATCAAACAACGGCTCCGTCAGCTACATTTGAAGTATTCCCTCCTTTTCCAGGCGCGCCTACGAGTGGTGGCCCAGGCCAAAACACACTTCTTTAACACTCTTGAGGAGGTTGAGGCATGGCTGGATGCCGGAATGGCTGCGGACCCCCGGGCGGCGTTGAAGGCGTCGCCTATGCCACGCTTCCGAGGACCCCGACGCCTCCGCAGACGTAGGTCATCGCCGACGCGAAAGTCGTGCATGGTAACAGAGGTTGGCCCTCAGCTGAACTTATTCAAAGTGAACAACAAGAGGCTCTTCGGATGGTGGCAAAACTTAGTGGCTCCCTGGACACGGACGCCGCCCTGGAGGTCAGTCCACGCGAGCTGCCCAGTGACGATGAAAACATATATGGGTTGCCGGACTCACAAATGTCAACGGAGCCGCCGGATGTCACCCTGCAAACTGCTGATCTGATCCACTGATGGTGAGACTGACCACCTGGAAAGCCCTGCTTGTCTCTGGGCGCCTCTAACGCCTTGCTGGACCCGTTCTCTGCTGGGCGTTTGGTGGGCGCAGATAGCCGAAATTTGGCCCCAGACTGAGCCTTATCTTTGACCTGAGTTGCACAGTGAGTACTGTCCTGGTTGCTGAGGCGGTTGGTAAATTCTAGATCTGTTCAGTGGTTGGGCGGGACTGGTGCTGGTGACGACACCGACTTCAGGGGCGATGAGGCGAAGCATGACCTGCCTCCCGGCGATAGCTGGCCACAGAGTATTGCACCTAGGGGTTCTTGGGACCCCTGATCAGAAGTAAAACTATGCCGACTAACACGAAAAGCCTGTGTAGAGGGATGCATCCTCTGCTTGCTTTATAGACGCACCTGTGATAGTCAAGCCGAGTGCTCAGTAACCCCCCTGAACTTAAGAGTTTACTACCTCATTAGAGTGTTTGGACGGCGACATGTTCTGCTGTCGACCTTTTGACATTGTTTAATTGTTTTTTATGTTTCACGTGTTGGTTGATTTGTTTTTTAATTTCTCTAATCTCATGCAAACCCAGAGAATACATGCTAATCTCTTCATTGTGACTCTAGGTGTGTGGCTCGAAGGGACATTGCATTGGTTGTCTGTGGTGGGCGGGTGTGGGGGTGGCGACCTGGGGAGTGCTTGGATACCCCATGTCGACGGTTAAAATATGCACATGGAACGTTCGCGGCATGCATACGCCATCACGCCGATACCAAATGTATTCTTACCTTACACAGCATCACGTCCACATAGCCCTCTTGCAGGAAACTCATTTGACTGGCCCGGAAACTCAGAAACTACATTGTAGGTAACGGGGGCAGTTGTATGCTACTGAATATTTGGCCTATGCCCGAGGGGCGTTATTTTGGGTACGGCCCGGGACTCCATTTGCACTCTCCCAATTTAGGGTATACACGGAGGGCAGATATGTAGTCATCCAAGGCAAACTAGACGGCCAATTAATTGTACTCGCATCCCTGTATGCCCCTAACACTGAGCAGGGAGACTTCTTTGCACGGTTGTCTGCGGTGCTGGCACCTTGCCACGGTGTTCCTTTGGTAATGGGAGGCGACTATAACTGTGGGGATAAACCAGGCAAACTGCTGGCATGGTTGATCAAGCAACACGCCCAGACCACACCAGGGACATCAATATGCACTAAACAGGGTAACACTGTATATACGCAGAGAGCCATTCATGACGCCTTTGTGGACCATTATGCGGACCTTTATCGGTCCTGACTGCAAGCTTCTACCACCGACATAACGGAATATCTTTCTGCTATACCCTTGCCCGGGTAAGATGACGCACAGCGTAACGATCTAGGCACCTCGCTGACGCCTGAAGAATTGAGCACAGCCATTTTTTCCCTCTCCAATGGTAAATCCCCGGGTCCCGGCGGGCTACCTGCCGAATTTTATAAAGCTTATTCTATTATCTTGATTCCGGAACAATTGCGGATTTACGAGGCTGCCTTCGTCAACTCTGCCCTCCCGCCCACGCTGAACGCTCAACTTGATCTCCCTTCCGAAGCCTGGAAGAGACAGTGCCCAATTAGGATCGTACTGCCCATTGGCCCTCCTCAACACGGATTACAAAATTCTGCCTTCCACACTGGCCAAACGTTTAGCTCCCTTGAAGCCTAGCCTTGTCCACACCGACCAGAATGGTTTAGTGCCAGCTCGTAGCACCTCACACAACATCCGGCGTTTATTCAGGGTACAGAGCTTTGCCACAAATCGGTGGCCCCACTCTGGATGCTTGGTGCTCGATCTTGAAAAGGCTTTTGATTCTGTGGAGTGGCCTTACCTAATGGCGGTGTTGCAGAAATAGGACCTAGGTGATGACTATATCCAAATGGTTATATCAGAGGCCCACAGTGCGGGTTCGTACGGGCAAGCTGCTGTTGGATACTATTCGCGTGCGCAGAGGGACCCGGCAGGGATGCCCCCTGTCCCCTTTAATCTTTTCCTTAGTGATGAGCCCCTGGCAGCGCAGTTGAGAACCTCTGGCATGGAATGGAGTATCCCCCTAGCTGATGGCTTATACACGGTATCGTTGTATGCTGATGATCTATTGCTCTATGTCAGGGACTTGACTTGCTTTCCATTAGCTCTTACTACCATCTTCCGTACCTTCGAAACAATGTCAGGACTTAAAGTCAATTGGGCCAAGTCAGGCGTGTATTCCTTTTATGCTGCCACGCCGGAATGTGCAATTACTATCCATGGAGAAAGGCTCAACTGGTACCCCACCACGTTCCGTTACCTTGGAGTGTATATTTATAGGAGCCTTACGGATGTGTTGGAGGGCAATCTAGTAAGGGCGATCTCCTCCCTGCAGGCGCAGATGGCCTTCTGGAAGACTCTCCCCCTGAATGTGCCTAGCCGAGTCACTTTGACGAAGATGATAGCGCTGCCCAGATTATTGTATTACTACGCTAACCTCCCGGTGTATGTCTCCACACGCATATTTCGAGAACTAGAAACTTCGGCTCGGAATCTTATCTGGAACGCGGGACGGCCCGAGTGGTTATGAGGATGCAATATGCCTCCACAGATGCAGGGGGCCTGGCGGTTCCCAACCAGGAACTTTAATATTTAGCGGCACAGGTGCAGTGGGTAGCCGGCAGGCTGAGTGGAAAAAACCTGGGAGATACCGCCACAGACACCACTGTCATGACGCTCACACAAATCCACGCACTGTTCCACCCTTTGGTCAAAACCTGTTGTCCAACACAGTTACACTTAGCAGTAGCGCGTAGGTGCTACATGAGAAGCTTGAAACTCACTAGTTCCATGAGGCCGTATGCTCCGATCCTACCCCTGTTGAGGACACCCAGGGAGAGTGGCGTGGTCACAGAGACGATGCTGGACAGCTGGGTGCAAGCTGGGGTGGATACTGTAGGGGACTTATATGCGGAGGGGGTGTTGGCCCCTTTTGGGACGATAGCCACTGACACAGGCCTCTCAGTAGGACAGTTTCTGCTACATGCAACACTCATACGCACGCTAACACGGGCCTGGGGCGACCTTTCTTAAGAACTACCAACTCATTTGCTAATACAATATTTACACGTCCTGGGGAACGGGTCCCACGTGGTACACTGACTCGCATGGGCCCTCCACACTCACATACAATTTTCTTCTCTGCGTCTGCGGGACAGGTGGGCTGTTGACAGGGGACGGGAGTGGACAGACAAGGAATGGGCAGTGGTATTGGCTGGCGCAACGAACATACCACGCAACTCCCGCTTTAAACGTATTCAATTCTACATCATACACCGAGCATATTTGTCTCCAGACAAGATTCATCGCTACTTCGGGCTCACAACATCTGCATGCCCGAGATGTGCACTTCTTGCTGCAGATCTTTTGCACATGTGAATGTGAATGTGGGATACTTGTAAAGCGCACTGTTACTCTACCCGAGTGTCCTGGCGCTGTAGACCGCTGGGGAACCCGTCCTGGTTTTCCCTGTGAGATGGTCCCTTTCTGGGTATCTCCAGGGTGAAACCAGGCATCCCCGGCGTCTGTGGGGGGCCGTTGTAGAGATGAGGCAAGCTTAATGCCCAGAGTTATCGAGTGTGTTCCCTGGTTAGAGTAGGCACTGAGGCGAGAATTATCAAGTCCATTGACCCTGGTCCAAGACCCTGCCGCGTCGGGAATTGAACCCTGGTCCCGGGCCGTTCTCTGCTTACAGGTCTGCCGCCTCTAACCAGTGAGCCACACCTCTCCATGCTTTGGTCCTGCCCCTCGCTGCACGCCTATTGGCGCGCGGTGACAGCCTCCTTAGCTGAAAGTGTGGGTGGAGAATTGTAACACACATGGGAAACATGCCTCCTAGGCCTCTTTAAAAGGACGAAGCAGACGTGAGTCCCCACTAGATTCTGGGATCTTGGTTTAATCACAGCAAAACGGCTAATCACTAAACGCTGGAAAAACAGCGAGCCCCCACAGGCGGCACATTGGTGCAGCTCTTTTGACAATTGGGCGAGAACGGAAAGCATAACACTGCATAGGGAGGAAACGGCGGGATTACGAGCATATCCTATAGCACAGTCCTGGGATGACACCTTAGCTGCCTTTCACCGGGCGTGCTTTCAATGTGGAATCACATAGACACACTCTCTTTGGCCCAGTCTTTGAGCGAGACACTATCACAAGGGGTGGCCTGGTGCAATTACTTTGTGTCTAGCTACCACCTGGGGAACAGTCTTTGGCGGAGCAGCGTCGATATACCCGCATACTGGATCCTGATAGCTCGGTTCCTAATGTGCTGAAATCCTATTGCCGATGCTGAGACCATTATTGACCCTTTACACCTCCCCGCTGCCCCCCCTCCGGACCGCGTCACCTGCATATCCCCCCTGGTTCCCAGATAAGCCACACCGCGCATCAGACGCTTTATATTAGCGGTAGCACAACATTGACAACCAGCCTCTTTTTTCTTTCTTTCTGATTTCTTATATTTTATGTTATTGTTATTTATAATGTTATTGTTGCAGTTTTTGAAGATAGTTTCAATGTTCTGAATATTGAATTGTACAAGTACCCCTTTGGGCTCCTCCCAATGACTACCCTAGCGGATTCCGTCACACTGGTCCTATAACTGTATGGTGAAGCACATTACTGGAGGCACATAGATGAGAACACACCTTTGGAACAGAATCATCGGCTGCTAGGGCGAACGGCCAGACAGACCATGATGTCATGCACACTTCACATTTATTTTGCTTCATGTATCCCCTGCACCTTTCAGTAACTTAGGCACTGTGGCACCAATTTATTTTGAATTGTATTTTCCTTATCTCTTCTATGTGAGCCCACCACTTCTTGGAAGAACGATTCCTTGGTAGACGTGCCCTAGGCTACATATTTGACATGTAAGATATGGAGCATGAGTAATACCATCGTAGCATACTGTTGTCTCTACTGTATATTTTTATATGATTAAGATTTGTTGTGATACATTTTCACTGAAGGTATTTTGATATGTAATGCAATCCAAATAAGAAATGCAATAAAAGATATTCAAACAAAAACAAAAAAATAGAGCATTGCCTACAGCCAGTGGGGATTGCGGTGGCATGATGCATTTTGGAAAATCGCGGAAGGTGTGCTCCGCCACCGCGGAGGCGGTCATCGGATGCTTTTGAAAGAGGCAGACCTGGATAACCAATTGTTGCAGCCTGGCACCTAAGAAACGACTTTTTTTTTTTTTTTTTTTTTAAGAAACGACCCCAGGGGGCTATAACTCAGTGGGAGTTAGCCTCACGTTTCCACTGCTCACAGAGACTGCTGCTTGGGACCCTCTCCTGCTGCTGCATCAAATGACTGCTGCCTGGGACCCTCTCCTGCTGCTGCCTCAAGGGACTGCTGCCTGGTACCCTCTCCTGCTGCTGCCTCAAGAGACTGCTGCCTGGGACCCCTCACCACTTACTTCCACCACATGTGTTCCATGTCAACAGGGATGGCAAGGACAGAAAAGATCCGTGCCAGTCCATTCACAAGCGAGGTGATGGCACAGTACCCAAGGCTGTATGGTGGCCCCAATGTAGTGGTAAGTCATCGTAGAGGGAGATGTAGGGCAGGGGGTGGGGCAGACATGTAGTTGTGCTGCTGCAGTAAATGCCTGAGGGTGTGGGGTTGTGTCATACACTGACAAACAGGCTGTCTCCAGGGCGAGGGAGTGTGTGTGTCCCAATGTCACGGTTTTACCTGCCTGCAGTTGTATGTCTGAGTGGAGTGTGTTACATTGTCAGCCATACAGAGCCACAGGTTGTTGGACATGCAGGTGCCAGGACAGTACTTGCTTGGTTGATTGTCTCTGTGTGCCCCTGTTGTCTGACTAAGTGTGAACCTAGAGACTATGCCCAGTGCACGCCCACCAAGACGAGATCACATCACTGCACTTCCTCTTGTTCATTCACACCGAAATGAAGATATGCACCATCTCAGGCCTGTATAACTGCACACAACCACACTTGTGTAGATGGCTATTTTGTTGGTGCGTCCATGTGCCCCAAGGACATACACATTACAAACACATATGTTCACAGGACATGCTCATTGAATGCTGCACAGTCATGCACACAGTAATTCTACACACAGACACAGGTAGATATGTGATGTATGTAGTGGCCAGACTTGCATGGGACAGGAGATGTGTTCAAGTCACTGAGGGGGTTCAGTGCAGTCATCCTGCTTGTGTGTGAGACTATGAGGGACCCTGTACGCCCTCGTGAATGCATGCAATCACATCTGTTTGGCCCATGCAGGGTACCCTTGTGAGGTGTCCCCCAGTTTGGGATGGATGGAGAGTACAATTGGTCATGAGTCTGTGTCTTGCTACTGTACTGATAGATGTTGGTACATGACACTGTGTCACTGATCATGTCCCCTTCTTTTCTACCATATCTGCAGCTGAAGGTACACCAGCGTAAGGCCGTGTGGAGGGCCATTGCAGCAAATGTGCGAGCCCTGGGTGTATACAACTGACGACGCACCCACTGCCACAAGAGGTGAGATGACATAAGCAGGCTGGCAAAGAACGTGGCAGAGATGACATTGGGGCTGCTACCACGCACTGGGCATTTGGCACGGCGCAACATAACACCACTGATGACCCGCATATTGGCAGTGACTCATCCTGAGCTGGACGCACGTCTGAAGGAGCATCGTCAGCAAGGCAGGGGTGAGTATTTGGGGAGGGTGACTTTGGCTGGGAGCGGATGCATGTGTACAGGGCCTGTGGCAGCGGTGGGCCATGTGATGTTTGTGGGGTGGTGCTGTGCTGTATCATGTGAGTGGCTGCTGGGATGGGTGCCAGTGTCATGCATTGTTTCAAAGTGGCCTTACAAAGGTGATCCTCCCTGCTGTGCTTTCCCATAGCCAGATGTGTTAGGATCTACATGGTCATTCAGCATTGGGATAGTGTGGGGAATCTTTTAGGGGGTGAACAGCAGTGTCCACTATCTGAGTGTGACTTCCTGTTTGCCTACTTTGCATGCACCATGATCGGTGAGGCCCTCACATCTGACAACAAGGTGCCCCAGAGTACCACATGTTGCTTGGTATGGCCTACTTGCCATTGTGGACTGTCATGTCCTAATGGGGGGGGTGTGCTGTCCCCTCCTGTTCCCTCAGGGTCTATCAGTGGTCATAAGTGTTGTCCCCACATCATGTCCCTAGGTGTGGGCACAGCAAGTTGTGTGTCTGTTACACTTCATGCACGGGCAGAGTGTTGTGCTGTGTGGCCTCAAGATGGCTCTGTAATGGCAAAGATTCAGGTTTTCGGGCACTGTTGTGGTCTATGTAGTGTGTTGCTGCAATGTGATTGCAGGGTGTGGTGGTCACCATGTTGATTGCAGGGTGTGTTGGTCACCATGTTGATTTGGGCATCTCCTGTATTGCATTGATTGGATTGCTTTGTCCTGCTGATGACACTAACACAACCCTGCATCTCTCTCATGCAGAATCGACAGCTGACACGGAGGAACAGGAGCTTAAAACCAGTTGTGGCAAGAGTAGCACTACAGCTGCACTGGAGGCCAGTAACACAGAGCTCACCAGCGCATCTGAGGGGGACCGGAGTATGCAGGAGGAATCCGTGCCTGAGACACAGAGTACAACATCATCTGATGCCAGCGGTGATGCATCCATGTTGGCAGGCACAGGGAATGGGGACTCTGCATCATCGTCTACCACACAGTGTCCAGTGGCCACCCTCCCATCCAGTTCCTCTGGTGCTGCCCGTGTCCGTGTCAGTAAGAGGGGACATGTTACATTCACACCTGGCACATCTGAGCCTGCACCTGTCCCCCCTGCTGCCCTCAGTGCTGAGTCAGTAGAGCTCCTGCGCTAGCTTTGTGTGGGCCAGACAGCCCTGCTCAATGCCTTCAGTGACCATGATAAAAAAACTTAGGCCAGGTGGTTGCCTACATCGAGGGCATACACTCTGACGTGGGTGAGCTACACCGTACAGTACAGGCTTTGTCATCCAAAGTGACATATGCCCTTCAACAAGCATATACTCCCATTCCTGCTCAGGTGCCTTTGTCCACCCTCCAGTCAGTGGCCACTTCGGATGATAGTGACCACGGTTCCCATGCGACACAGTCACGATATAGCAAAAGAAGCACCCAGCAGACACACCCAAGCGTGCCCGCCCACAGACACCATCCCCACAGAAGAGCAGAGCCACCCCAGAATGCAAAGACAAGAGCCCGTCAGGGAAGAGCAAGGCCGAAAAAGCAATGAGGCAGACATCAGGCCCCCATGCCTCAGAGGCATCACCAGCGAAGGACTCTACTGTCCCTAAAACTTCACGCAGAGCTAGGCGTGCAGTGTCTATGCCCACTGAGGAGGTGTTGTATGGCAAGGGTACACCTAGGAAGGGCACAGGGCCACATTCCCCCGCCACATCAACTCCAATTCCAAGCCCAGAGAAGCAGGTGTAGTAGGAGGGCACTGTAGGGGCTACCCCTGGCAAACAGGCAAATTAGGGCACTGTAGGGGCTACCCCTGGCAAACAGGCACAGGAGGGCACTGTAGGGGCCACCCCTGGCAAACAGGCAAAGGAGGGCACGGTAGGGGCCACCCCTGTCAAAGAGGCAAAGGAGGGCACTGTAGGGGGGACACCTGGCAAACAGGGGAAGGTGGTCCAGAGGCGTAGCCAGACAAAGCTTTCCGCAGGATCCAGCACGTCACCAGAGGGAGTGCCAGTGTCTGCACCTGATGCGGGACAGTTGGTGTGTGTGCCCTGTTGTGTCATCACCAGTTCCCATTAAACCCAGTACAGGGAAGCCATTTCGAATTCCCAAAAAGTGGAAGGACACCCCTCAAACCTCTCCCACACACACTGTGTCACAGGTTCTGCATGACTCCATCTCCACGTGCCACTACACCACCTGGTCCAAACATCCCTCCAGCTTGCCAAGCCACTGATAGCCCTACATCACCTGGGTGTTAAATATTGGAATGCGATGTGAACATTACCGGCGCCATCTTGTCCCACTTAGGCCTCTGCGAGCGCGTAAGCGGCAGCCATTTTAGACACTATGGCCATTTTGTAACATTGCCGATTGTCTGCACATCTCCCCGACCTCGCAATCATCCACCCACGCGCTGGCAGCCCCCAAGCACACATGCTAGAGTCATAAAGCATCCTCAGCGCGACCCTGCCCCGGAGCCACTTCCCGTGCCGAGCCCACATGCCCTTTCATCCCTCACGCACGAACAGGCCCTTCGATAATCTCCTCCCCTGCACCTGGCTGTTCGATCCGATCCCAGGCCATAACCAACCCCTGCGGATACAGTTTATTGCCCCCGTACAGTAGGATCTCGCCTCCCATCAAAGGAGCCGGAATAAATCAATGCCACAACCCCATGAGATCCGACCGATTGCGCGTATTGCAGCTCCTGCCGGAATGCCCAGTTGCGCGATAGCAATCACCTACGGAGACCGGGGTGGGGTACAGTACTGTTGATATGTGTGGGAACGAGCCTGAAGCGGGGATTCCAAAGATGGTTTACAATGCATCAAAGTAATATCAGGAATGTGTTACACTGCAATAAAGAGTTCAGATAATGTATAAAAGGCCAGGCCACAGAGATGCAGTTAGAGCACCTCGAGATGACACCCAGCTTGTCTGACCTGACGTGTTTTCCTTCGAAGAAATAAATCAGTTTCCTGCTTTCCAATTTCCAGCGCCCTCCTCTTTATTTGATAACTATGGAGTGAATTAGAGGCGACTAACGCCAAGCAGTGCTTCAGGATATCTGGGGAAAATCTGCTTATTCAAGAATTGGCGTCCCAACGCGGGGCCTATCAGCGACACGTGGGTCCAGTGAGAGAGGTCCTAACGACAGAGTGAATGACTGCAACGATCGTGAAGAGCTCCTGCCCGAAAGACCCTCGTCTGGCAGCCGATCATCCGACCTTCACCGGTTCTGAACGGACCTCTCTCTCGAGTGATCCATGGTCCTGACTGGGATCCCACAGGAGTGCCGCGGCAATAACGGAGAATAGAGGACGATCGGGCGCTGGAAGTGGAAGCCAAGAAACAGTCCATACGGTCCGGGTAAGGTCGTGCAGCACGACTGTTTTTGATTGATTGATTGATTGATTGTTTGATTGGAAAATACTAGTATTACTCATTGATTGGTTCGTTTAGCCTTCGTTTCTACTCGATATATTGTTTTTTTTTTAGATATTCTCTGTTTGCAAACAACGAAGAATAGAAATATTCTGTCTAGTCTTTGCAGGTAGTGAAGGATAGGTAGTGCGGACCTTTGTCCACCATTATTTGAGATCTTCACTTGTCCGATATACGTCATGCCTATCTTCTCCCCACTGATTGGTAATTGGTTCAACCTGGACCGTTTACTAGAGGTAGATCATCCAGCTCCACTGGAAGGCACCCCTAATAAGGACATGTATGTTAGATATGGACTAGTCGCCGTAGCTTACAGTAAACTATGGCATAAAAATACTAAGAAAGATCGAGAAAGTCAGTGGCCACTGATGGGATCTTTTGACCTCGCTAAAATTGAAGCGCTAGAGATAGACCTTCCAAAAATAAAACCACGCCAACCATGCTTGATAGTCTCGGCATGTGGTGGAAAGAAGCAACGCAACGTAAGAAGAGAGACGAAGCAAAGAGTGATAAAGAGCTACAAAAAGCAGCTCACTTAGCTGGTAAAAAGTTGGAAGAAGAAATAAAGGAAAGAGAAAAAGCTGGAAAAGAACGAGAATCAGAAACCTCAGGCAAGTGCCCTGTTAGAACACGCTCAGCGCTTTACCCTGAGCTCCCATCAAAGCAAAGGACAGACGATGATTTACTCTTAGGTCCCCCAATCATCTATATGCCTCCTCCTTATGCCCCTACCCATCCCTTAGTACAGCACCTGGAACCCCAGAACTTAACCGAAGATAGTGCCAGGGCCTCGGTACCCACGGCCTCCGCGCCGACCGAACCTCTCCTACTAAACACCTCGTCAAAAGGCACCTCAGAAAGGATCGAAAGCAAAGATAAAGAGCCGGCGAGAATTCACCGTTTAAGCAAAATTGAATGAGCCGGCATCGAGAAAATAGTTAAGACCTTAGTTGATAGGAAAGAAGCCGAAGAATATATAACAGACACGTGTAACTCTTATGACGGCAATTACAAACGACATTTCGTCGTGCGTTTTTGTTATCACACCCTCACAGCGTACGAAGAAAAATACAAGAATATAGGACCTGACCGACTCATGACTCTATATAGAAAGGTGGACACGGGAGACGAGAGCGAATGTGACGTAGCAGAACTCTTCTCCTACACCCTAGAAGTCTTCTGCCACCTTATAGAACAAGGGCGAATAGTCAAGACCGCCACACCTGTAATAGCTGAACCCCGGATAGAGAAATTTGACAATATGATGCCCATAAAGGAAGCTGCCCCCTACTGGGTCCCCCCTAGAGGACAGGGAACTCACAACGACATAAATCATCAGGACGCAAAAGGAAGGGTAGTTTACAACTGGGTGTATCAGCCCTGGGATAGACAGGACATCCTGACGTTCCGCAAATCCTTGCTGGACTTGCGAAAGAATCCCACCGGGTTCTATACGGAATTAGGTACCGCTTTAGGATCGACAATCATGACCCTTGCCGACATCGACTTGTTTTTTGGGCTATGTCTACCAGCTACAAATCCGGAAAATCAACCACACTGACATGTTCGGACATACCTGGGAACAACTCGACAATCTAGATAAGCAACCAAACCCTGGACAGAAACCCCTAAAAGCCATACTAGACCTCCCAGATAAGATCGTACAAAAAGTAAAGACCCTAATCCCCAAGAAAAAGGTAGACTGGTCTATAGTAACAGCTTGCCGCCAGAAACCCCAAGAAGACGTCTCCGAATACTTCTCCCGGTTCAAAACGGTGTTCTCCGATTACAGTGGACAGGACATGACCACTGCAACCGGACATCACTTGTTTGTACAGAATTACGTTAAAGGTCTATTACCCGAAGTTTCACAGAAATGACAAACCAGTGAAAGCAGTTGGGCTGCCTCAAAGCCCGCGGCCATCCTCCAAATGGCTCAGTATTACGAACATCAGAAGAATGAAAGCGATAGAGCTTCTGAAAGAAAAAAGAAAGATTTAAAGGAACGAGTTATGATAGCCCAATTACAAGGTGTGAATATAGGGAAAGAACAATACAAGGGAGGTTATCAACAGAATACTCCTAGAACTCCACCGCCCAGAAGCAATGCACTCACACCCTACGCTGGACGTAGAGACTTAGGCGAGAACCAATGTGCTTTTTGTAAAGCGTACAGGCATTGGAAGTCCCAATGTCCGGTCCTGTTAGAAATGAATAGGAACAAAGAGACAAGAGAACTAGCGAATGGACCGAGAAATAGAGGACGTGGACGAGGGTACGCAAACGACGCTAGTGACGAAAGGCCAGGTAGAACGAATACATTTGACTGTCCCCGACAGAATCAGTACCAGCAATCTGACTGCGACATCGCATACGACTATGCATAGGACTGCCAAGGACAAGGGAGGGTTCCAGTCGAGCTCTATGTTGACCAGCAAGGCCCTTATGTTACCGCAAAGGTCCTAGGCACAAAGTCTCCATTTCTGGTAGACACCGGAGCAACACGTAGTGCATTATCCAAATGACTGATTCCAAGGGCACCCTTGTCCGGCTCACACGTGACATCAATAGGATTTGATGGTACGCCCTCCACCAACCCCTTGTCCAAACTGATCCCTTTTGACCTTGAAAACAATATCACTGACACGACATTCCTCCTCTCCTCCAATACCCCAGACACCATTATGGGTCTTGACTTGCTGAAGTATTTTCGAGCAACTATTAGGTGCTCACCCGACGAAGTCCGAGTCATCCTATATGACAACCCCAGCCTACTCAGATCTTGCCCTCCACGACACATGTACCCCATTACTGACGTAGACATGTCCCTACTTGATACTCTACCTTCGCACTTATGGGCGAAAGCTGACTCAGACGTAGGACAAATGATGATAGACCCAGTACATGTGAAAGTACGACAGGTCACGACCCTACCGAAAGTACCCCAGTACAAGATATCACCAGAAGGCGAGAAAGCACTAATTGAAATAATACAGTCGCTAGTAGACGCAGGAGTAGTAGAAGAAGTAGTAAGCAATATCTGCAACAGCCCAATTCTACCGATCATCAAAAGGCAAGGAGAGGGAGATAAGAAAGCGTACCGCTTCATTATCGACCTACGAGAGGTCAACACGATAGTTGTGCCACAGTACCCTGTAGTCTCTGACATCACCACCATCCTGAGCCTGATCCCGTCCACTGCCACCACCTTCACTGTCATCGACCTCAAAAATGCCTTCTTCTCCATACCCATTCACCCAGACAGCCGCTACCTCTTCGGATTCACCCTGAGATCCCGCTCGTATAGATTTTGTCGAGCACCCCAGGGGTACACCGAAAGCCCGAGTAATTATAGCCAAGCGCTCAAAAGACAGCTAGACTCTATATAATAAGGGGACAGCTAGATGCAGTTCAGTTACCGGACGGAGTGGTGTTGATACAGTATGTCGATGATATCCTTTTAGCAGCCGACACCACTCTACTTGCAATCACAGCCACCATCCAGCTCCTACACTTCCTTGCAGAGAATGGTCACAAAGTTTCTCGAAAGAAGTTGCTGTTTTGTAAATCCCCTACATGACTGTGTAACCCTCACCGACGAACAGACGAAGATGGGCGCGACACTGCTGGCCTGGGATGGCAAGCACAACAAGTGAATACCTTGAAGACTCAAGACCCGGGTAAAAGCGCACCCGCTGATACCTGACTACATCAACCATCATGCTCCGGGGTCACACGCTGATGGGACGAGAAGTGTGCGACCTCATGTGGACTCACAGCTGAAAACAGAACGACGACACGAATGTATGTGACCAGGTCACAAGCAGAGAAATGGACAGACGCTAGGACCACGATAAGAGATATCCAACTGACGAGTACACCACACGAACTGACTGAATGGGCTTGGGTGGGACTAAAGGACGATGAAGGCTGCTGGAGGACAAAGGACAAAGACAAATGGCTGTTACCCAATGCATATCTGATCCCCATATTGACCATGGCACACTTACCCGCACACATAGGATCCGCTCCCATGACCGAACTGATTACCAGAGTATGGCATAATGACAGGATAGCAGATTCAGCAAAACGCCTAGTTCAACAATGTATGGTATGCCTACAACACAATCCAGGGAAAGGGACAGTAGTACCACGGGGAGGGTTGGGGTCCCTGACCATCCCTTTGAAATTCTCCAAATGGATTACATTCAGTTAGAAATACCGCCACCACTACTGCAAAGGTGTTGTTAAGAGTTTTTCCCATGCTACCGCCTTTGTATAATTTTATGGAGCGACACTGGCCCCCACTTCGTAGCCGAAGTTATCCAACTCATATTGAAAGGGTTGGGAGTAAAACAAAAGTTCCACGCAGTTTTCCACCCCCAATCTGCAGGCCTGGTAGAAAGGCACAATGCCACACTGAAGCTAAAGCTAGCAAAGATAGTTGCCACCACAGGACTGAAATGGCCTGACGCCCTCCCACTGGCATTGCTATCAATGTGCTCCACTCCAACCAGACACCACTTGACTCCGTACGAGGTTGTCTTTGGCCGGCCAATGAACATTTGGGCCGCGCTGAAGCCAACCTCCATCCATGATGTCCCGGACATCCTAATGTCAGATTATCTGCATAATCTTACCAAAGAACTAACTGTTATCCACCAACAGGTGCAGCAAGTCATACCAGACGCATCCAGGGGCCCCGGACACGACATGAAACCGGGAGAGTATGTCTTAATCCGGAATTTTCAGAGATCGTAGAGTCTGGAACCCAGGTGGACGGGCCCCTGGCAAGTCTTGATCACCACCCGAACTGCACTTCGAGTGGAAGGGAAGAAAAATTGGCTCCATACGCAACACTGCAAAAGAATATCCCCAACCCTGACAACGAACGAAAATGTGGACACCCAAGAAGAGCTCCTGAACAAAGACCGACCAGCCCTGAGTTGTTACCCAGAATCAGAGAAACTCGAATTGGCAGAATTTCCTGATCCCACTGTGCCATCTAGAAAAGGGTACAACTTGCGACAAAAGGAGAGTGCTTCGGCAAAGCAGACCACTAACTAAGTCAAAAATCTCAGAGCGGTAGCTAACACTTCAAAAGCTACCAGGAGAGAAACGCCAGACAAAGTATGTGGTCCTGCCAGTCACCGAGCCTCTTGAAGGTGATGGAAGATCCCGGACGACCAAAGACCCACCGCAAAGACCCCAAGACTGCCGAGCTGCATAGCACAAAGACAATTGTACTTTTCATTGCATCCCTCATCTGCCTCTTGCTAATGGCCACGGTCTGGGTCATAGAAGAGAGTGCTCCTGCCCACCGGACAATATCACCCACTATGCAGCCCACCACCAAGAAAGATCATTATCTGGTCTCACTGTCACCCCATCTCCGAGAATGACGCAAAGAATTTTGGAACAACTCGTTTGTACAACTGCTGCATCAACACAACCTTGCTGCCAATGCCACAAACTGTTGGATCTGTGGGCTGCTACCACATGCAACCGAACATTCTATTCCCTTCATCACTTCACCCTTCTCTGTTCATGGGTCCTGCCATGCCTGGTTAATGCTCCTGCAAGAGAGCTACAATGACAATGCTACATCTGACGGAACAATCACACAGTTCTACAACGAGTTCTGGCTGAACAAAACTGGAAAAACATCTGCTCCCTTTTGCCATCTGACCTCAAACACAACCTTTCAAATGAACATTCCGGAAAAAGAACGAATCGAAATGCAAGTGTTCAACAACCCAGCCAGACCCACCTTCTCATATCTGCGAAAACGGACTGCTGCAACTCTGACTGTGGCCCTATCTGTGGTGAACGTCTCAGGCCTTGTTTGCATTGAGGGCCATGGGACGAAAATCGTGGGCCACAGCTCCTGCCCCATAAAAAGGACTCTGAACACTGCCGATTCCCCTTCATTTGTTGCATCACCAAATATGTACTTTGTCTGCGGTACAAAAGCTTACACCTGGCTCCCAAAAGGCTGGGGGGCACATGCTACATCGCCTTTGTCCTTCCTCCAACGTACGTAGCACCAGCAAGCTATCACACACAAAAACGCTCAAAGGACACAGGGCAAGCAGACTCCACCGCATCACAGTTCCTCGATGCAGCAAAAGGACCCATCCCTCTGTGGGGCCCGATGGCAAACAGTCGAGCCACCCGACATCTGACCCAAGCAGTCGAAACAGCTTTGAACATCACAGCCGGCATCCTCACCAACAACACAGCTGAGCTGCAGGCGGTCGGCCTTGTGGCTTTGCAGAACCGCCTCATTCTAGATGTGGTACTAGCGGATCGTGGAGGAGCATGCCGCATCATCGGTGTCAGCTGTTGCACCTTCGTCCCAGACTATTCACCTTCCGTCTACAAAGCAATCGAACACCTTCACAAACTGACATCAGAGATCCATCAGGAACAAGAAGGTTGGACACTTGGAAGCTGGTTTTGGAACATTTTGGAAGACTGGGGCTAGAAACTGTTGATGATAATTTTGGTGCCAGTTTTTGTAATATGTGGTTGCTGCCTGGAGATACAATACATACCGCCCTTATGCTCTCTTTTTATGCATTCGATAAGCCCTAAGACTTTGGACACTAAATTTGAAAATATGAAAGCATTGTATGACAGAGAGATACAGAATATTATGAACATTGACATAGATTGACAAGATGACGAGGCATGTTCAAAGGAAGGACTGTTAAATATTGGAATGCGATGTGAACATTACTGGCGCCATCTTGTCCCACTTAGGCCTCTGCGAGCGCGTAAGCGGCAGCCATTTTAGACACTATGGCCATTTCGTAACATTGCCGATCGCCTGCACTTCTCCCCGACCTCGCAATCATCCCCCCACGCGCTGGCAGCCCCCAAGCACACATGCTAGAGTCATAAAGCATCCTCAGCGCGACCCTGCCCCGGAGCCACTTCCCGTGCCGAGCCCACATGCCCTTTCATCCCTCATGCGCGAACAGGCCCTCGATAATCTCCTCCCCTGCACCTGGCTGTTCGATCCGATCCCAGGCCATAACCAACCCCTGCGGATACAGTTTATTGCCCCCCCGTACAGTAGGATCTCGTTTCCCATCAAAGGAGTCGGAATTAATCAATGCCACAACCCCATGAGATCCGACCGATTGCTCGTATTTCAGCTCCTGCCGGAATGCACAGCTGCGCGATAGCAATCACCTACTGAGACCGGGGTGGGGTACAGTACTGTTGATATGTGTGGGAACGAGCCTGAAGCGGGGATTCCAAAGATGGTTTACAATGCATCAAAGTAATATCAAGAATGTGTTACACTGCAATAAAGAGTTCAGATTATGTATAAAAGGCCAGGCCACAGAGATGCAGTTAGAGCACCTCGAGACGACACCCAGCTTGTCTGACCTGACATGTTTTCCTTCGAAGAAATAAATCAGTTTCCTGCTTTCCAATTTCCAGCGCCCGCCTCTTTATTTGATAACTACAGAGTGAATTAGAGGTGACTAACGCCAAGCAGTGCTTGAGGATATCTGGGGAAAATCTGCTTATTCAACATGGGCCTCTCTCTCCCCAGTCAAGTGGGCCTGCTGTCCCCCACACACAGCCAGCTCCCAGTCCACCTGACAGCCAAATGTGAGTGGCAGTCCCCCTCATACACCTGTCTCTAATACAGGTCTGCTAGTCCTGACCATTGTTTGCCACCTGGGTGTGTTGCTGGCCATGGAAGGGTACAGTCATACACACTCACTGTGCAGCTTCTCATGTCCAGACTCTGCACTTCTCCCTGGCCACTGGCCTTCTCGTTCACTGCTGTTCTGCCCTTGCCTTTGCAGTTTCTCAGGTCCTGACTCTGTATTTTGCCATGCCCAGTGGCCTTACTGTTCTGCCCTTGCAAGTGCAGCTTCTCATGTGCGGACACTGCACTTTGCCATGCCCACTGGCCTTGTAGTTCACTGCTGCTCTCCTCTGGCCTGTGCAGCCTCTCATGTACTTGATGTGCACCCTGAACTGGACACTGGCCCTGTTGCTCTGCTGTGTTGGGCTCTCCCCTGTGCCATGGACACTGGCCCTGTTGCTCTGTTGTGTTGGACTCTCCCCTGTGCAGCCTCGCGTGTACTTGATGTACACCCTGAACTGGACACTGGCCCTGATGCTCTGCTGTGTTGGACTCTCCCCTGTGCAGCCTCTCGTGTACTTGATGTGTACCCTGAATTGGACAATGGCCCTGTTGCTCTGCTGTGTTGGGCTCTCCCCTGTGCAGCCTCTCATGTACTTGATGTGCACCCTGAACTGGACACTGGCCCTGTTGCTCTGCTGTGTTGGACTCTCCCCTGTGTAGCCTCTCATGTACTTGATGTGTACCCTGAACTGGACACTGGCCCTGTTGCTCTGCTGTGTTGGGCTCTCCCCTGTGCCATGGACACTGGCCCTGTTGCTCTGCTGTGTTGGGCTCTTTCCTGTGCAGCCTCTCAAGTACTTGATGTGCACCCTGAACTGGACACTGGCCCTGTTGCTCTGCTGTGTTGGCTCTCCCCAGTTCCATGGACACTGGCCCTGTTGCTCTGCTGTGTTGGGCTCTCCCCTATGCCATGGACACTGGCCTTCCTGTTTGTAGTTAGCCTATGCAGATTATCTTGCATATAATCAGCAGTTTGTGCCTTGCTCTTGTCTGCTGTTGTTCTACTGTCACATCTGTGCAATATGTGAATAAAGACAGTTACTCCTGTGGTGTGTTTTGTCAGTGTCCTTGCTGATTAAAGTTATTTTGGTGTGTGCATTTGGTTGCCTGTGCACCATGCTCTATGTGTCACTTCAACATTGCCAAGCTCTTTGCCCGCATCACATTTTTAAATAGGGGTGACAGTGTCTTCAGTACATTCAGACACTGATACTAGTGTTATCTGTGATGGCTCTTTTGCCTGTCATGCAGTTCTCTTTTTAGTGGTTTGGTTGTGTTGGCTACATTGTTGACATATCAGGTTGGGGGACACTACCAGCACAGGGTGTGATGGTGTGCACAGGTTTGCATGGAGGCTGGGCAATGTCATGATGTATGTGTGTTATTCCTTTATGTGTGCCCAGCTGTGTATGTGTATGGTCATCTTGTGTTGGCCCTTAGTCCTGGTCCCATGGCCTACATGAGATGTGTGCTCTTGGGTAGTCAAGAGGTGTGCAGTGTGAAGAGTATGACTTTGTAGTGGATGTGGATGTGTGTGTGCCCCTGGATTGTGATAGGCACACATGTGTCACCCAGGAGTCTTATGCCTGTTGTTTGGATTGTCCTGCCCTGTGGATATGGTTGTATGCACATGAGTGAGTTGTCTGTTGTGCACTGTGCAGTGTGTTGGTGTGTCCATGCTGTTCTGTCTGACTCCTCCTTGTTGCTTTGGTCACTTATGAGTGTGCAAAGTGTGTGACTTGCACATCATCAGTGTTGTGTTTGTTTGATCATCAATGTGTCTTGAGTGTGTTTGTGTAGACTGTGTAGCCCTGCTGCTCCACGCTACCATTGTGTTTGTGTTTCTCATGCATTGCAGGCACATGGTGCCTTTTATCCTCCTGTATGCCATAGGGTGTGTGGTGTAATGCCATCCCCTATGTGTGCCACTTATTCCTACACATTGTGGGTCTGCACTCACTCAATTTGTGTATGGTACACCCCTTACATGTCTACTACTGACATGCAGGTCAGTTCACTTTGATGTCGGCTGTCCCCTTGGTCTACATGTGTGTGTGTGCCTCCACATCACTTCATTTGTGAGACTGTACTTTGTGGTGCAGTTCTTGGGCCAAGAGTGATGTTACACTCTGGACATTGCCCCGATAGTTTATATGTGATGTTCTTGTACTAGTAGTCAGTGAGGATTGCTCATGTGCACTTCAGCTGTGGTGCTGCCCAGTGCTCTGTTCAGGATTGTTGTGCTCTTGTTTCCCTTAGTGGTGCATCTGATGTTGTTGTGTTGGATGTATGTGTGTTGGCTGTGGTATAGCTTCACTTCCTGGGTGTGCTGTTGTGTTTGTGCTGTGCTGATTGGTATTGTGTGTTGAGGTTGTGTCAGTCATGTCTGGGTGTGACTGTTGTGCTTGTTGTGCACACACTGCTTGTTGTGCATACAGTGCTGTGTGTATCTGGCTTGGCACTGCCTGATGTGCATCCCTTGATGTCCTGTGGTGTTTGTTCATTTTTGATTTCATGTGCATCTGTGGTTCGTTTGATGTGGCAGTGTAGTTCTGTGCGGGTGCACTTCTTGGGTGATTTGTGGTATGTTGTGTGTGTTTTGTTCCTGAGTGATGAGGTTGTGCACTCCTGTTGTGTGTGTGCTCCCATTGCCTTTCCCCAGTTTGGCTGACAGGTTATGTGTGTTTCTGATGGGGTTCTGTGTGTGTTCCTGTGGTGTTTGTGTGTTGTTTTTGTGCAGGCATTTGTTCAGGCATTCCTGTGTGTGTGTGTTCTGTTTGTGGCTACACCCAGGGTGTGTGTTTGTTTGTGTGTGTATGTGCTGGCAAGTATTGGCAGCCTTCGGTGTGTGTGGCACTGGTGTTGTGTGTTCCTTGTCAGCCACTCCTGCAGTGGCTGTCTCCCTGGTTCTTTGTTGTGTGGTGCAGAGGGTGGATTGGGATTGCTTTTTGGTGTGCTTGTTGCTTGTTGCTGTGCCTGGGGGTGCACAGGATGGGCATCTGGCCTGTGACTTGATGGGGTGTGTTGATGTGTGGTTGGGGGTGGTGTGGTCTTTGTGCCCTGCCCATGCCTTGGAGTGGCCCTGCCTTCTGCATTGTGCGCATGTGTTGAACGCTATGGTGACGTGACCGGGACCGGGACGTTGCTGCAAGTTCGTGGTCGATGTGTGTCCCGGCTGCAGTGGGGTAACTTGGTGGCAGGTGGGTCATGTGTGGGTGCCCTTGTGGATGTGTTGTGACCCCAGCAGGGTGTCTGTCGTGGAATTGGACCCTGTGCCAGCCTGTGTGTTGTGTGTTGTTTTTGTGTAGTTGCGTACCTGTGGCGGCGTCCGCAGAGGCCCATTTGATGATAGTGCTGTAGCAGGTACAGCACTGGAAACACATGTAGAGCTGGGTCCATGGCGGTCGTGACCGGGTGGTGTGGACCGTGTCTCTGCTATTGCACTCCGCTGTGGAGTTTCCGCCGTCTCAGGTTGGATGGTGTCTCCGCTGTGGTGCGTCTGCCTGTTTGGGCCATCCTAGTTTGTGGAGCGGGACGGACGTCCCTCCGCACGGCGGTGAGTCTCCATGGTAAATGTAAATTGATACTTGTATAGCGCACTACTCACCCGCAAGGGTCTCAAGGCGCTTGTACGAATACCGCTGTGGAACCCATCCTGGCTTTCCCTGTGAGGTGTCCACTCCTGGGCACCCCCAAGGTGGAGGCCAGGCATCCTTAGCGTTGTGGGGGCCGTTATGGAGATTAAGCAAGCTATTGCCCAGAGTTGCAGAGTGGGACTCCATGATTGGAATAGGCACCGAGGCGAGAATTATCAGGTCCGTGGAATTTTGAGCCCAAGACCCGCCGAGGCGGGGAATTGAACCCTGGTCCCGGGCTAGACCTCTGCATCAGGGTCTGCCGCTCTAACCATTGAGCCACACTTCTCCATTGGCTCCCTCCGACGCGGTGGCGGGCGTACTTTGATGGCGTCGCTCCGCGGCAGACGGGATTTGACCTATGTTTTCCTACACTAATATGGAGGACGTGTTTCCCGCTGCTCGCGGGTGGAAAAAGGCGTTTTTCTGCCCCCGCCAGTACTGCGGGACCCCTAAGTGTAGTGGTATTGTTTATTGTAAGGAGAGAGGAGGGAGGTATATTTAGTTAGTAAATGTTTTTTATGTAGGTCTGTTGCGTTTTCACAAATTAATTCCCGCTATTACATGTTGCAGTAGTAGGCCCACGAAGGGTCTTGTTTTTTTCTAGAATAGTTTTTGTTAGTTAAGTACTTGATGTTATATATATGAAATACTTAATTTAACAAAAGTGTTTGAAAATGTGTACTTTTTTGGTTTAGCGGTACGTTGTTTAATAAGTAACACATTTTTATTATATTCGCGGTTAGATGTATTTATACATTTTTTTTAAATGTAATATCTTTTGGATGTGCTTATAACTTAATTTCTACAGGATTTTGGGTTTTGATTGATTGTTTTTTGGAAAATGTTGACTTTTTTTATATTTACAAAAAACATACTGTTCGGGATTTATTTCTTGGGTTTCCTCATTTTGGATTTCAAAGGATTTCGAAAAGCATTTGGATTTGCCTTATGATTGGATTTTGTTGCATTTTTTCGACACAAAAATTGTTTTTGGGGATTTTTTTATTGGGTGCGTTTTTTGATGTTTGCACTTTTTTTACTGTGCATATTAACATCTTTTCATCGGGTAATGGATTGTTTACATGGATTATTTGTTATTTATTATGGATCGAAGAATATAAGGACTTTTGGTGAACTAATGGATGGTATGTAAATCCAAGAGTTGAAGATAGTAGAATTCTGAAGGTACGAAGACCCGACTTTAATTTTTAATTTTAATATTTGTTTATTATGGCCAATTGAATTAGTAGAAGTTGTTTTAGGTTAAAACAGACATGTAAACATAATGGGGCCCATTAGGATGGCGGGCGGATTGGCCCTGCCAGGCTGGCGGTGGCCACCGCCGGCCTGGCGGGGGCAATCCGCCCGCCATCCTCAGCTAAATGACCCCCGCCATATTAGTATGGCGGGGAGGACCGCGGCGGATGGAAAGACTGTCCGCCGCTTTTCCGCCTTGGTCGCTTTGCGACCGGGGCAGAAAAGGTCTAATATGGTGGCGGTGTCTAATAGACACCGCCAGCCATATTAGCATGGGCTGTTTGTGATGCTTTTCTGTGGTGGCGATGCCGCCATGGAAAGGCATGCGGTCTTCACTCTGGGGCCCCCTGCGGGCCTCCAGAGTGAAGGAGAGGTGGGGGTGCACACAGGCGGTACCTGTGGTACCCCCTGCAATTACATAAACAAAGCGGCAGGCAACGCGCGGTGCCTGCCGCTTTGTTTATGTAAATGCGTCACATTCATTTTTAGCATTGTGGCGGGCGGTGCTGAGAGCACCGCCCGCCACAATGCTAAGCATGCAGGATGCGCCCGCCACAGTGGCGGGTACATCCTAATACCCCCACGGGACCCCCGCCCTTATGGCGGGTGGTCACGAATTCCGATAGGATGGCGGGCGGACTAAGTCCGCCCACCATCCTAATGACCCCCAATGTGTTTTAAAAGTGTAGGATGTGTGCAATATTATCCAAGTAGTCTGAAGACACTTGCAACGAAAATTGTTGCATTACACCCAATAGTCTTTCTGACATTTCTTTAGTTCTGTTAGAAATACGTGGGTTTAGACTACCTGTTAATGATTGCGCCATTCTCATTTCTTGGAAACTTTGCTCCTTCTTCACAATTTCCAAGAAATGATAGAAATCAGGATTAGGTTTTCCAATTGCTTTATTGAAGGAGTTGTACCATCTCTCTATGGTATTGTTTGTCTTTGTTCCTCCCTCTAAGCAGGTTGAGTAACAGTTCCACCATTCCACATGGAAACGGGGTCTCCTTCTGTGACCCGACCTGCTTAAATGGCCAATCCATGTGTCTTCAAAATAATTTAGTATAGGTGCTAATTTTGATTAATTTGCTGTAAAATACTCAGATTCAGTAATTGAGGTGTGGTACTCGTTTACACTATCAGGAGGAACAAAGCAAAGGGCAGTTTGTTTTTTAAGTTCAAGCTGTAGGTTACTATTTGATATATAATCCTCAATTAAGGACTTTTTTGAAGTTTGCGCCAATATGCCCGAGAGAAGTGAAAAAAAGCCTTGAATTTGGGTTTCTGGATATGTTTTTGTAATTGTATTAATCATAGAAATTTTGAAGTCAATTATGACTTTTCTAGGGCTTTTGTTAGATGTTTTTGATTTTATCACTGATAAAAATTCAGTGTATGTTGAGGATTGTTTATCAGGAAGTAAACTGTATATTAAGGGAATTACTGTATTGTTAATGTATGCGTGGACAGTGTATATTTGGTTGAATGGATGGGGCGTGCTTTTAAACATTCCATCCATCATACAAATATCACTGTTTTCTAACCGTACTAAATTTTGTGCTGTGCTGAATATTAAGATTCTTTTTTGAGGGTTTTCATTATCATGCAATAGTAAAGGTTCATTTGAAGAAGTATTTGAGAGTTCAGGTAGAATTATAATGTCAGAGTATGTTTGGGGTGTTATTCTTTGTGGGTTACTTGTCTGTTTTTGACGTTGCATAATTCTTCTCAAATTAGGTATTGTGGGCATACTACTTGCAACATGTGGGGGTATTTGTTGGAATACCTCCCTTAAAAGTGAACCACAGGGTTCATTGGAGGTGGTTGCAATATCTTTAATTTCATTTATTCTTTCGTGAACTTCAATCTCCATTGCAGACGCAGAGTAGTTATAGTCTGTGGTTTTTAAAACAGTGTCACCAAGGGTAACCGCTCTGCCTGTGCAATGGGTTGAGTAATATTGCACACACCTCCAATGACATCTGGGTTCAGATAGTCTCTCCTTACAATAAACATACCCGCTATAGTTCAGTAGTCTGTCCCCTCTTTTGCTTTGTATGTATTTAGCTTCTTTGGATGGTGTTGCCATTTTTTTTCCTGTAAAGAGAAGAAAAAAACTCCCATGTTATTTATTTTAAAATTTGTGATGTATACCTGTTTAGAGGGAAAATGACAGTATGGTTATATAATTTTCACTGTTGACAATGTATGCATTTGCTAAATTTTGTTATTGTTTTTCATTTCATCCATCTCTAATTTGTGTTGTATTTCGATATAAACAATCCTGCTTTATTGGGAGGAAGAAACATTAGTTAGTTGTATAGGGAAATAAATTAATTTTTCTTACCTTTCGATTTGATCTTGTAATGTTCTTTCCTTTTGCCAAATGAGCTGCTGTTGTCGGTGTTTATGAAAAATCTTTTTTTTAGAGTTTTATTAGGTATTGGTATGTTATTGGTGACGTTTCCTAGTGAGATTAGCATCGTTGTTTAGATTAGTTGGTTTGTGTTTTTGTTATCTTACCTTTAGAAAATAGTTTTGGTTGTTTATTCCTTTATTTCGTTTTTTGTAGTTGTTTTGTGGTCTGTAAAAGATGAAAGAAAAATAATGTTACTGTTTGAATTGTCTTTTACATGCGATCTCTGAAATATAATAGCATTTCTTTGGTTAAGGAGCAGTACTATTCTGTTTTATTATTATATAAAGACAAATTTTTTCATGGTTATATTTACATTTGTGCTTTTCTGTGAATATTTTATGATCAAGGATAATAGATTTATTTATCAGTTATATTTTTTTGTGCAAGAGAACATATTAATTTCTGGAATATAATTTCTGTACAGTTTTAAAATGATAATAATTAGTGATGTGTTAATTACCTTGCTTTTGTTTTGTTTTTCCGTATTGTTTTAAAGTTTGAAAGCTGAAAGAGAAAAATTTGAATTGGTATTATTTTTTTTTGATAATGTGTTTTTTGTTTGTTTGTGTTTTTTTTAAATAAAGTTTGTTATATTTGAAAGAACTACCTTCATATATGGTTTTGCTGCTGTACAGTGTATTTTGTTATTTCTTTGTTGTGATCGTCTTGACTTAAGAGATTGAATTGAAGTAATATGTCGATATAAAAAGAAAATTAGAGTAAGAATAGTAGTTGTAGCTTTTTTTTTAATTTTGCATGTTTTCTGAAAAAAGTAGTTCTTGGAGTAAGAATATTTGTTTTAATCTAATCACTATCCAGAATGTATTTGTCATTCTTAGTTGTATTTCAGAGCATTACCTTGTAATATGAATTTTCTGTTGTGCAGTGTATTTTGCGATTTCTTTGTTGAGATGTTGTTTTCCTTTGAGGATGTATTGTAGTAATCTGTTGATATAAAAAGAAAATTAGAGTGTGAAGAAGAGATTAAACATTTTAATATTATGCATGTTTTTATAGAAGCAGCTTTTAGAGTAAGATTATTTATTTTAATCTCATCACTATCCACCTTTATTTTTTAGTTAAGCATATTTTTGAGTAGATATTGGAAGGTAAATATAGTAGTATTATGCACATTTTGGAAATCTAACATCTTTTGGAGTTGGAATATTTATTTTAACCTGACCAGTATCTAGCACTTTCTCTTAGGCAAGCATCTATTGGATTTGGAATAGTTATTTGAACCTAGACACTATCCAGCATTTTCTGTGAGTCAAACCCCCTTTGGAGTAGGAATAGTAATTTTAACATACTGCTATCCTGCACATTTTCTGAATGGAGCCCCTTTTGGACTTGGAATAGTTATTTTAACCTGAACACTATCCAGCACCTTCTCTTAGGCACGCAACTTTTGGAGTTGAAATAGTTATTTTAACTTGCACACTATCCAGCACTTTCTCCTAGGCAAGTGTCTTTTGGAGTTGGAATAGTTATTTTAACCTAAACCCTATCCAGCATTTTTTCTGAGGCAAACCCCTTTGGAGTAGGAATAGTAATTTTATTATACTACTATCCTGCATATTTTTTGTATCAAGCACCTTTTTGGAGTTGGAATATTAATTTTAACCTAAGCACTATCCAACACTTTCTATTAGGCAAACATCTTTTGGAGTTGGAATAGTTATTTAACCTGCGCACTATCCAGCACTTTCTCTTAGGCAAGTGTCTTTTGGAGTTGGAATAGTTATTTTAACCTAAACCCTATCCAGCATTTTTTCTGAGGCAAACACCCTTTGGAGTAGGAATAGTAATTTTAACATACTACTATACTGCATATTTTTACTATGAAGCACCTTTTGGAGTTGGAATAGTAATTTTAATATAAGCACTATTCAGCACTTTCTATTAGGCAAGCATAGTTTGGAGTTGGAATAGTTATTTTAACATATACACTATACAGCACTTTCTCTTAGGCGAGGTCATTTTGGAGTTGGAATAGTTATGTTAACCTAAACACTATCCAGCATTTTCTCCTAGGTAAACACCCTTTGGAGTAGGAATAGTAATTTAAACATACTACTATCCTGCATATTATTACAATCAAGTACCTCTTGGAGTTGGAATAGTCATTTTAACCTAAGCACTATCCAGCACTTTCTATTAGGCAAGCATCTTTTGGAGTTGGAATAGTTAATGTAACCGACCCACTGTCCAGCACTTTCTCTTAGTCAAGTGTCTTTTGGAGTTGGAATAGTTATTTTAACCTAAACACTATCCAGCATTTTTCTGAGGCAAACACTCTTTGGAATAGGAATAGGAATTTTAACATACAACTATCCTGCATATTTTTAGAATCAAGCATCTCTCGGAGTTGGAATAGTAATTTTAATCTAAGCACTATCCAGCCCGTTCTAGTAGGCAAGCATCTTTTGGAGTTGGAATAGTTATTTTAACCTACACACTATCCAGCACTTTCTCTTAGGCAAGTGCATTTTGGAGTTGGAATAGTTATTTTAACCTAAACACTATCCACCATTTTTTCTGAGGCAAACACCCTTTGGAGTAGGAATAGTAATGTTAACATACTACTATCCTGCATATTTTTAGAATCAAGCACCTCTTGGAGTTGGAATAGTAATTTTAATCTAAGCACTATCCAGCTCTTTCTATTAGGCAAGTTTTGTGGGGAGTTGGAATAGTTATTTTAACCTATACACTGTCCAGCACTTTCTCTTAGGCAAGTCTCTTTTGGAGTAGGAATAGTTATTTTAATCTAAACACCATCCAGCATTTTCTTTGAGGTAAACACCTTTGTTGTTGGAATAGCAATGTTACCATACTACTAGTCTGCATATTTTTACAATGGAGCACCTTTTGGAGTTGGAATAGTCATTTTAACTTAAACACTATCTAGCATTTTGTTTTAGGCAAGCATATTTTGGAGTAGGATTATGTATTTTAAATTATATACTATACAGTATTTTCTGTGAGGCAAAAACACTTTGGAGTAAGACTAGTAATTTTGATATATTATTACTTGCAGTTTTTTTAAATCAAGTGTAAAAATTATTTAAACTGCAATATTAGTTTAACTTAGAATATGTTTTGTAAAGTGAAGTAGTATTATGTTTTTTGTTTGGAGTGTAGTTATTTTTAGAATTAATTACTATAAAGCAAGTATCTTACATCTTGTTTGAAATGGAAGAAAAAAAGATGTGGTGACTTACTTTTGTTATATATTTTCAAAAAAATGTCTGTTCAGTAAAGTTGTTTGGAAGTTGTGAAGTTTTGAAACAAGCTGAAATATTAATAACATATTTGACTTTTGATTATTTGCGTTTTCGAAACATTGTTAAGTAGCTATATATTTCTATAGTTTGTACTTACTTTGAGTTTAAGTTGGCTTTTTTCGACGAGTATCATCTGGCAAGTGTAATCCTGCGTGAAGTCTCTGGTAATCAGGTAACTACAATTTTAAAAATGGTGGATGGCTCCTTTTATATGTTTTGTGGTCTGGAACATTTTTTGAAAGTAAAATATGTTTTGCGTTTAATATTTGTTTGTGTTTTCAGTGGTGTGTGACAATATTAAAAATTATATTGTTTAGTTAGTTTTTGTAACTTTTTATTTTACTTTTATTTAACATCCATTTTGGCTATTTCCGGGTCAAAGTAATTTCATTGAAAGAGTTGTAGGACTTTTTTCCCTATTTTTGAAAGGGCACCTTTTTCGTTGTTGTTGGTATGAGTTGTGTATTATACTGCATTTGTTATGTGTAAAGTTACGATTTATTTGTACTCATTTTATTTATATTATTAAATATATTTTTCATGTTTGTGCTTTTTTTAGTTAAAATAATAATTTTATTTAATTGTTAGTTAAATGCATGTTATTTTAAAAAGTCGTAAAAAATTGTTGATATTAATTTTAGTTTTATGTTTAATTTATATGCGCATTATGCATTTTAAAAATATTTTTTTATAATTATATAAAAAAAATTATGGAAAAGTACCCGAGTATTAATTTTGTTGTCCGGGTATTTTGGGGGGGATTTAGTGTAATTTTATTGTATAATGTATTATACATTCTTATGCTTTTTATTATTTATTTCTAGAAATAGATAAAAGTTGAATTAATTAAATAATTAATATGTGCGTGATTATTCATTTTAATACTAGAGTATTCGTTTTTAATACTTGAGTATTCATTTAATGTAATGTGTATTAATTCTTAATATTTTCGTTTTAATACACTTCCCCACCCAAAACCCCTGTTTTCCCGGCATCCCCCTGCAGGTGTTTATTATACAAAAAAAACATATATTGCGTTGCAAATGTGTGCGTTACTGCAGTATGCGTTGTTATGGATCCTCTCAATTAAGTATTCTACATTTGCGTTGTAATGGTATTCGTTGTAAAAACTTGCGATGTACTGGTACTTGCGTTGCAAAAGTTGCGTTGTAAAAGCATGCGTTGTAACATCATATATTCGTCTGTAACTGCAATGGGCGGTCTACAGGAGAGGTAATGCGGGAGGCCCCCTCCAGCCCCAGTGTGCAGTTCTATAAAAAGCGCGCAGGATAGCACTCACCCGCAAGCGCCAGCGATAATGCCGGGCCTCAAGTAGGGGCCCCCCGTGTCGCAATCAGGTCGGCTCAGGTCACTCCAGGAAGCTCCGCCATATGCTGGTGTCACTCGGCGTCCCACATCCTAATTGCTGCCGTACCTCTTGGTCAATCTCGCCAGGGGTCCGCTACTGAGGACAGCGGAGCAGGGTCACTGGCTGTCTCAAGCCATGTCACTGCCACTACAGGGATATTTTTGGGCACTCAGTTCCAAGCTAACAGATCCCAAGGCGGAGAAGTGTGGCTCAGGGGTTAGAGGCGGCAGACCCGGAATCTGAGATCGGTCCTGGACCAGGGTTCAATTCCCCGCCCCGGCGGGTCTTGGGCTAAAAATTCTACGGACTGGATAATTCTCGTCCCGGTGCCTTCTCGACTCACGGGTTCACACTCTGCGACTCTGGGCAATAGCTTGCTTAATCTCCACAATGGCCCCTCGCGGCGGGATGCCTGACTTTCACCTTGTGGATACCCTGCTATCTCACAGGGTAATATCAGGAAGGGTTCCCTAAGCAAGCGCCGGGACACCCACTGCGGGTAGCTGTGCGCTATATAAGCACAATCTACATTTACATTTACATTTTACAAGGCTCCCAGGGCATCCCGAGCAGGATCCTCGATCCGCGGGACAGTCCGTACTTGCTCAACACTCAGCTCGGCCCCATCTTGCCTGCCGCGGCCGGTAATCCCTCAAGGCCGCCACCGCAGTTACGCACCTCAATCCGGCCAGGCAGGGGCTGCAATCACCTCCTCGGGGCTTCACACTGCAGTGGGAGCATTCTGCAACGTCCTCCCGGGGTCAGGACGGCCGTTAACACGGATAAATCAATGGGCCGGCGTGGAGCTCGGAGCTCACACGTCTGCCTTCATCAGCCTGCAAGGCACCCCCCGCTTCTCCCTGTGCATGAAAAACAATTAATTAGATATGGCAGCGTTAAATTGATTTAGAATATTGGACGTGAATGTGAGAAATATTCGGACAACAGGTCACCCCAGTCTTACCCGGTTTATTTATATTTCGAATCGCTGCGGAGATGGGCTTACTACTGTCTTCTAACTGAACGAGTCAATTGTTTTTGCAAGTAATTGTTCACCTGTGTACTTTCTTAAGTAGCGCTAACTGCATTGGTGCTGTCACGCGGTAAGAGGCGCTATAAAGCTCTGGCAAACTTCTCAATCGAAGTAAAACTATAAAGTAGCAATAATTGTAATGTCCCATCCATCCAGATAAAAATGCTAAAAACTAGTGAGTGAGGTGTATAAATGAATGAATAGGTGGATGGATGGGATGGACGGGTTGCGTGAGTTGATGGATATCTTTGGAAGGTTTCCAGTTGGGATTCCCAATCTACATTTCAACCAGAACCAGGGTATAAATAAACAGTATCGAAATTTACAAGCAAATATCTGGAATAACACTTCGTGAACGCAACCGGTGGCGGATGTTTGCAAACACCCTACCCACATTGCCATCCTTTCTCGCCCCTGGCAAGTGCTGTCCGACTCAGGCAAACTCACTGCGAGCCACTCGGATTCATTTTTAGGTTGAGCCTAGCTCTCGCAAACGAGAATCCCCCTTTTCTCCTCAACTTCATTTCAACCCCCTCCTTGGTGCCCCTTTGTTGTTCGCGGTCTCCCTCGCCTGAACACCACTTTCTGTCTTGCTTTCCCGCCGACTCTGTGGTTGTGTTCCGTCTATGCCCTTTTAATAATCTGGGTATATTATTCACCATTTTTCAATTCTTCGCTGTTCCCTTCTTTTCTCTTTTGCTCTCTAACCATCTCTCCGCTTTCTCTTCCGATGCCCTTCCTCTTTCAGACTATCTTGTGCTCAGTATTCTGTTCTTTCTCTTCCCGTAACTTTGCCTCACCTCTCGCCTTCCTCTACTTCTCTCAATTTACGTCTTTCACTTTCTGCTTTCTCTTCTTTTTACCATTATCGCCCACCCCTTTCACCTTGTCTCCTCGCCGTTATCTTCATTTTACTTTTCCTCACACTCACCCCTTTCTCTATATTCTACAGACTCTACCGTATATGTTTAATCCTCATGTCCCAGTGTCTTCTTAGCCCCTCTCATCCCTCGTCCCTTTCAGCCTTCTCTCTCCACTTTCACCTCTCCCAACTTCCACCCTCCCGTTGTTTATTTTCCCCCATTAACAAGAAAAAACTATAACAAACAAGCATTAGTACAGGCAGGAAGAAGTTGCCAGCATTGCAAGGGCAAAAAAACTAGAAGGCATTTTTTATGTTCATTCTTTTTTAATAGGATTGTTCGGTTGTACATAATGTTTTCCTGGTTTTATATAAGATAACAAACATGCGTATAACACTTTATTATAACTTTTCAACATAGCTTAAAGGCATTGGGAAAGTCAATAGCTCTGGCTCAACACTTATAAGGTCCCAAAGGCTATTCAAATGCTTCTTTTTAAACGTCCTGTTAACTAACTGTGGCATCTGCTTATTGTTATACTGATGCCACGGTTACGAGGGAATGAATGTTGCAAGCTCCCTGCTTGCTCCCTAATTAAAGTGGGTTGGAATGTGATATTTTAAAATGAGAAGAGGCTGTTGATGTACCTACATGCTGTGCCTGGATGGGATCTTTTCCTTAAAGAATAAACACAATACTCAACTTGTCATCCTGCCTTGAGTGATCCTTTTTCAAGAACACTGGATCTTTCACTGGCGTAGCCGGCAGGATGAATAGCCTAAACAGTTTCTGAAGGAAGAGCCCAATGGCAAGATTCTCTTTATGGTCAACTTTGAACCAAAAGGTTGTGAGTACTTTTTATTTGACTCTGTTGCCCTTCTTCTACTATTTTTCATCGTCTACCCAATCTGGAACTTAGCGCTTGAAAGAAACAGCAGTGTTCTGTGTTTAGACTGTAACATTAAGTCTCAGTCCTGCCTTTGATCAATGCCATGTTACAGACCCTGCTCTTAAAGTTAGAGGCACTGTTGTCGCGGTTTAAGGGTTTAATCATCATTTAGATCCTTCGTTTTCTACATTTGGACAGTCCGTGATTGGGGAAGAGACGTCGAAAGTTTGGCCATATCATTAACTCAGATAACTCGGATTACTGCATGTCGCAAGCCATTATGAAACTCAAACGGTGGTGAAACTCTGTGTTATGCGCTAATACTTGAGAAGATAGAAGTTCCTCACCCTTTTGACATATTACTTAAGCAAGATCGATTGGAGCTACCCTTCATTTGAAAATACATTTCCTCATGCTCTGCCAGCACGCGTGCTGAATCGCTAGCACTTACAGGACACCCCACACGCTCTTCTTCTCGTGATGGTGGTCCTCGCTTAGCAACGAGGCATAAGTTCCTCTTTGAGGGACGACTTCATGCTGTTCATGCTACATGGCCCTACGTGGCGGCCATCTTGAGTGTGATTTCTCCTTTTGTTAGCAGACTGCTTTCCCAACACCGACTGCACCGTTTAAGCTGCATGTCACAGCTGTGATACACACACAGACAAATTGGAAAACCTTGGCAGATTACTCCTGTGATACGCACACAATGTTACAATCAACATCCCATGTTGTTTTCACCATTCTTCATAAGCTCTCTAGGATACCTTCGCAGTGACAGGTAGACGTTAGCATTGCCTGCACAGTTTTTTTTTGTTCTACATTATTTTTGGTTCTTTTGAGAGTCATCACAGTGACTTGCACACTTTTAAGCTTAAAGATCTTTAAAGTAAAAAAAAAGTGAATAACTGTGTACATTTTAGTACATGCCAGTGTTATTTGTTAGGGTTCTATATAAGCTATTAATTTGGGACCATCTATTCTTCAGCATTCTAGCCTTTGCCTGCACAGTGACAGGCACACTTTTCTTCTGTGTTTTCAATTTTTTGTGTCTCGCCTTGCATAATGCAGAATGTCACAGCTCCTCCTTTCATCTTAGTATCACCTGGGGAGCCCCCTATGAAATGGCAAAAATGGAAGAAGGTTTTTGAGCGTTATTCAAAAGTTTGTGGGACATCTCTTAGTGCTGAGCGAAGGTCTTCACTCCTGCTGCACTGTATGGGGTCTGAGGGACAAGAAGTATATGACCATCTCCCTGAGTTGAATGATGCTGAGGGTCAAGGCCTTAATGAATATGATATATGCATTAAAAGGTTGCACAAGCATTTTCTCCCCAAAGTCAGCTCAATTTTAAAAGGTACCACTTTGCTAAGAGGTTACAAGGTGAAGAAGAGTCAGTCGAAACTTATGTTACTCACCTGAGCAAACTTACCTCATCTTGTAAATTCCTAATCTTTTGGATGAGAGGATTAGGGATAAATTTATGGTGGGATGTAATATTGAAAGAGTAAGGGAAGAGTTATGGATACAAGATGAGCCTTCTCTTGATGAAGTTTTACAAGTTGCAAAAAGAGTTGAACTTTCTTTGAAGTGTGTCGAAATTAACCAGAAAGACTAACAACAAGTTGTACAAGTAATTAAGGATGATAGTTAAAAACCTGTGGGGAAGGTAGAAGGAGGTGAAACGAAATACAAGCCCACTATAAGAAGGTGTTACGGTGTGATAAACCTGGACATTTGGCAAACGATAAAAACTGCCCAGCGTTAAAATCATATGTCCCAAGTGTAAAAAAAGGGGCATCTTGCAATTGTTTGTAAGACAAGAGTATTGTCATCCTCTTCTAAAGTTAAATGCATTGACACAGAGGATGTTGGGGAAGAAGATTTTGTTTGTGGACAAATTGTTGTCCAAGCTGAAAGTCCAGAGATTAAGTCCAAAACGTGTCCTGTGGATACGATCCTTATAGAAGGGAAACCTACTAAAGTTATTTTTGATTCTGGGGCCAAAATTACAATAATTTCAAAATCAGGCTTTCAAAACAAGCTAGGACCCAAAATATCCTTGTACAAACCGGATATAAAACCCCCAGCTTATGGTGGGGAACCCATACCTTTGCAGGGTTACTTTTTAGGGCTCATTGAGTATAAGCAATGCTATGCATCAGTGTAAATGTATGTGTTTGAAAAGGGAGACAGTATAATAAGCTGGTTTCACCAAGGAGATTTGGGGGTTATGCTCGATCCTAGTAGCAGTACTCCCATCTTACTAAAGGATAAAGCAAATATGGTTCCTGGTAGTAGTACTCCCATACTACTAAAAGAAAAAGTAAATGTGGTTCAATCTTGCTCTCTTTCTAGTAGTGTCACCATCAGTCACTTTAAATAGAGATTTCTGAATGTTTTCAGAGAAGGTCTAGGATGTCTGGAAAATGTTCAACATGAAATACGTCTGCGTGCTGAAGGCCAGCCTTCATGCTGCAAATTTTAAAATGTTCCTTTAGCGATTAGGGATGAGATGCAGAAGGAATTAAGAAAACTCATGGAGGGAGGAATAATAGAAGAAGTGGAAGGTACAGAGTGTATTTTGTATTTGTGTATTTATTTATTTTATTGCACAGTTACTTAAAACCATCTGGCTGGCTCAAGTCTTCGCAGCTCGTAGATCTAATGGAAGTCTTCGCCTCTGTGTGGCCTTAAGGCAACTCAACAAAAATGTGATAGTGGATCATTATCCACTTCCTAATATTTCTGGGTTATTAGTATTGTTAGATGGTGCATAGGTGTTCAGCACCATCGATCTCACGTCGGCTTATCACCAGATTCAGTTGAAAGAGTCATCCAGGGATCTTACAGCCTTTGTAACATAAAAACAGAAGATGAAATTAGCACTCATCAACTGAAAATCTCATTATAGTTCATTAAAGCATCAAGTGTCCGCGATGAACAGTAGAAAAAGCGGATCCATATTTTTCATATAGTCGAAATGGTTGTTCTTTATTGATAAATATATTCAGATGTTTTAAAATCCAATAATCACAAAATTCTTTTAGCCAACACGTTTTGTCTTTGACGAGACTTCTTCAGGGATCACAATTTTATATATGCTGTTTAATCACGTTCCACTAGTAAAGAAAGTTCAGGGACACATATAAATATAGTGCCACGATAGTCATCTTGGTGTGAAGAACATAAGGTAAATAATAAGAATAGGCATGGTAGCCAGTTGCACTCAAAACTGTCCGCGCTCAAGGCTTGGGTGCTAATTCCAATTTCTGTTTTTGACTGTATTTGGGTTTTACCCAATAGGAAGTGGAGGGGGTGCACTTCCTGGTTTTTTAGCACCATCGCAACACTAGTAAACCACTATAGGTAATAGGTGCAGGACCTTTGCCTCAACCCTTTTTGTGTTTTGTTGCTAGCCTTTGTAACACCTTTTGGTACTTTCAGATTTGTGAGGATGCCATTTGGCCTTGTGTCAGCGGCATCTGTTTTCCAACGGGTTATGGAGAAGGTCCTCAAGGGTTGCAAAGGGGTATGTGTATATCAAGATGATATATTGGTGTTTGGAAAGGATGAGGAAGAACATGGGTATCATCTTGACATGGTGTTTGGAAAATTGGATAAGGCGGATTTGACCATCAAGGCTGAGAAGTGTCAGTTCGCCAACTCGACCACCAATTACTTGGGTCATACCTTCTCTTCTGATGGAGTTTTGCCTAAATCTGAATTGATAGACACCATCACTCGTATGTGTGCTCCTGTCTCAAGAGAAGAGTTAATGAAATGCTTTGGGATGATAGAGTATTATAACAAATGTATAGAGAATTTTGCGGAACTGAGCGCCAACATAAGAGTACTTCTCAAGAAAGGAGTTGAATTTGTTTGGAATGATGCTTGTGAGCAAGAGTTTAGAATTTTGAAACAAAAACTTAATTGTGCTCCATGTCTCAAGAGTTTTGATCCTCTCAAAGTGTCAATTGTCCCCACTGACGCTATCCTCAAAGGGTAAGAGGCTGTGCTTCAACAGCAGAGTGATGAAGGGTTGTTAACTATTATGTTTGCATCCCGTGACTTAAAAGATCCTGAGTCTTGCTACTCGGTTATTGAGTGTGAGGCCTTGGCCATATTCTGGGCCAATAGGAAATCAAGAAATGTTTGTGGGGTACTAAATTCATTATTAGAATGGACCACAAACCTCTGTGTGAAATATTTTCTAAGAAAGGGAAAGATTGTGTCTCTAGCAGGATTACCAAGTGGCTTGTCGCTTTACAAGAATTTGAATTTGAAATAAGATACATACCTGGTGTGGAATATGGGGTGGCTGACACTCAGTCCAGGTTGGTGAATATTGAGGATGAGAGCAAGGCATGTAATAACGAATATGATGATGACACCCATTTATGCTAGGTAAATGAGGAGATTATTTCTGAGGATGAGTGGCGTAGTGAATTGTCCTTGGATTCAGTATTGACTGAAGTCTTATCTCTGGTTAATAGAGGATGGCACTCCAAGAGACAAGCTTCAGAGGAAGATAGACAAATTTGAGGAGTGAAGGATGAGTTAAGTATGTCTAGTGGACGTTTGTTTCAAGGCACAAGATTGATACCTCCCCTTATTCTACGTACAAAACTTGTTGAATTGTCTCATCTTTCTCCTTTAGGAATGTCCAAAACAAAAGAAAGGCTGCGTGCTTCATATTGGTGGCCCAGCAAGGATTTGCAGGTGGAGAGGATTGTGAGAGAGTGTGTGGAGTGTGCCATGCATGAGAAGTCCAAGATGGTGAGAGTACAACCCATGGTAGGAAGAGAACTACCGAGTGGTCCATGGCAGGTAATAGCTTTAGATACACTGGGTCCTGTTCATGGAAATGGGCAACAAATGTTTGTCATTGTTGCCATAGACATGTTTTCGAGATGGCCTGAAGTCTACTTTACCAGTGGGATAGAGACTAAAAATGTGATTGACTTTTTAAAGAACCTCATGGCTAGGGAAGGATATCAAGAAATGGAAATGAGGTGCACTCACAACTGCTTTGTTTCTAGGTTATCTAATTTGACAATATTCTACAATGGGTGCTACACTACCATCTTGTGTTGGATGCACAATGTGAATACTAAAATAAGGATGCAGACTCTGGCCTGCAAGCAGTGAGCACTGTTCCAAGGAACTCAATATTCCACTATGTCAACAATCACTGAAATAATAGTAATAAACTCTTTAAATTGTATTTATGCATACATTTTATGTCAATTATTACAGTCTCAAATGTTTCAACATCACATATATGTATAGTAATTACCTTCTTCTTACTGTTAATGACATAATACAATAAACATATCTCTGTTCATCAGGAATTGCCTCTCAAATTATTTTTTTAACAATCAATAACTTATTTGCAATGACATCAAATATGCTGTAAACATTGTATATCATGTTTTCCCATATAACTGTACGTTTCAGGAATTCCAGCGCCCAATGCATTTCGGGAAATAGTTTTCCCTTCGTCAGGGGCAGTATCCTAGAATGAAAATGCATAAATGAAAATGTAACTTTATCGTAATTGTTAAATGTGTCATGACACTATGGGGGATGTCCCTAAGGTATCAGTGCCTAAGGGTATATTTGTCATACATTATGCTATGTAGTGTAATGGTCTTAGAGACAAGGGATAGAAATGATCTTAGCATGTATTTACCGAAGATGATGATTAGTGTACTCTGTGATCCTCAGTGCTCATGGGGGAAGTAAAAAACGCATCGGGTTTCAGTAAGAGATGATGGAATTTAATAACTGTAGGATACGGTGCGGTCTAGTAGTTGTGAACACATGCATAAACCAACATATACCCGTGCATTAGATTAGTGCCAACCAATGAAGAATCTACCTGTGCTGTACACTCCGCAAACAATCTTTGAATCCAGTCTACAGGTATCAATTCTGTGCGTAACCCAACTTCCGTCTGAAACAAACCCAAACAAGCCATATGCATTCATAAAACTTTCTGTTATAAGAATGTAGCACATAGTCAACGTTGCTAAAGCTTGAACATCACTATAATCTGCAACTATTTATCGGACTAACTACCCGCACATTACCAAACTCAAATGATAGGATGTCACCCGGTAGAAGGTGACTTAATACCTTGACTACATACACAACCCCATATGTTCATACATTAAAGTCCATGTAAATATCGTATTCACCAATATGCTACATGACATATATCATTGAAACTGACCTGAATATGGTGACGAAAATGCCGAACACCGCTCTCTATGCCAAGAGTTTCCCTGTACGAAGAATATTCACACCATGGGCCATCTATTTGAAAAGATGTGTTCTTATTATTAAAAACCGTTAACACTAGTTGTCTATCTAATTATTCGACTAAACAGTCAACAGCTCTGTGATGAACATCCTACCTGTGTTCGTGTTTCTGACAGATTCGCTTCAATGTTACCCTTCCCTATTCTAGACACCGGAAAGTTGCAAACGCCTGTCCTGTAAACAAGTGATACAAATCAATGCTGGGTGCTAAATGCAATTACTGTGAAGCTACATGTTCTTCAATAAAACATCTCTTGGCGAACATACCTGAGCTCGTAAAAACGCTTCCGTTGTGTTCTCGATAATTATCTAGACTGCGGAGAGCCATTCATTCATACCGCGTAAGGATACCATACACTTTAAAAAGAGTGCAAGCCCTCTGAATTGACGTCACTACGAGGTGGGGTTATGGAAGTTGAAGTCCTAGACAGTATCGTAAATGATCAAGAAAGACCACTCATAATAATTGTGTGTAAGTATCTTGAACTGCTCCGGTTGGTTGCTAGAAACCTCGTTGTTCTCTCAGGTGAATCTCTAATGATGATTACTACCGGCAATGTTATCCGAACTCATGTTGTATGGAATAAAGATACCTGTTCCTACCTTAATCCTATATTTACTGTATACCAACGATCAAGGCTGCGTTCTATTGTCCACATTCTAATAATTGCATGATATACCCTATGATTGCAGCTTAGTTGACAAAGTGTATATCATAATGTTAGTGTCGACGGTAGATGTCCGGGGTATCAGACCTGCCAAATGTTCGGTGCATTGCAGTGTATGGCCCACTATTCATGGTTTTAGGTCTTTGTGCGAAAGTACAAGAAAATAAACAAAATAATTGTCGGTGTACCCAATTGCTGTTACAAAATTGCTAATGAGATATCATTTCATATTTCAAATAAATAAAAACATGCAAATTAAACAATCAACATTGTAATCTACATAGTCACATGTGATCTGAGTACATGTAACCCGAATGATACATTAATGTGAAAATGTATTATATACCACTACTATTTCAATATCAACAACTTGTACTAATACAAATAACCTGAATGATATATGAATATGTATATGACATTCGCAATTCAATTTCAATGATTCATTATTTGGTGCTCGACATTCTTAAACATGTCATGACTTAATGTGCGTTTAAGTAATACCTTTTAACTACTGATAACATGGTGGTTATATGCACTCACAACTTTGTTATCTTAAGATGTTCTGGGTGAAATACAAAAAACAGTATTGCAGAATTATACTGGTGGTAATATTCTTCATTTGCATGTTATTTACTTTCAACTTTCGCCTATTACAGGTAACAACTTAAGTCTAGCCTGTCATTAAGACCTTGTGGTATCAGTGTTTGTAGGTAGTCTATCCAGAATACCGCTCTCTGTAAAAGTTTAGCAGTGTTGTCCTGACCTTCTACTTTAGCCACTACTTCCACAATTTGAACTCTCAATTGTGATATATTGTGACTCTCTTCCAACCAATGATTGGCTACTGATGTTGATCTACTTTTATTACGAATAGTACTTTTGTGTTCTGTTAATCTAGTTTTAAATTTGCGCTCAGTTTTACCTATATAGGCTTTGCCACAAGGGCATTTTAAACAGTAGATGAGGTGGGTGGTGTTGCAGTTAGCTGCGTGTTTCAGAGGTATCTTTTTTACAGAAATAGGGTGTAGTAATATGTTGCCCGTAGTAATATTATTGCAGTGTATGCAATTGTGACATTTAAGAGTACCTCTGTGGGTTTTTGGCTCTATAGGGTTGACTGTTGTTCTCACGATATCCATTAAGTTCTTCCCACGTGTGTATGCAAATATGGGTCTTTCAACGTAAATTCCATTGAACTCATCCTCATTTTCTAGAAGCTCCCAACGTTTCAGAATAATGCTTTTAATATGGTTGGAAACTGTAGAAGACTTTGATACGAAAGTAAATGCTGTGCTCTGCTTCTTCGATGACGTTGCTAGAAGAGATTGCCGATCTCTGATCACCAACCTATCTATACTTTGTTGAAGAATTTCCGCAGGATAACCTCTTTGTTCAAATCTGTTTTGGTGTTTCTGTAACTGAGTTAAAAAGGTCTCTTCCTGCGTGCAAATCCTCTTGATCCTCAAAAAATGTGAATATGGTAAATTAGTGATCAAACTTCTTGGGTGGAAACTTGAAAACAATAAAGTGTTGTTGCGATCGGTTGGCTTGGTATATATATTGCTTACTAATTTGTTAGTTGTGTGATCCTTTTTAATCAGTACATCCAGAAAATTGACTTGAGTCTTACTGATTGAATGCGTAAATTGGATCCTAGGATTCTTGGTGTTAAGTTGGCAAATCAGATTTTCTAGTTCTAATTGATCTTTAGAACAAATTAAAAAAATGTCATCATTAAAACGACAATATTGCACCAGACCTTCACTCCATTAGTCTGTTGTCAATATATGTTCATGTTCAAATTTGTACATAAAAATATTTGCGTACGCTGGTGCTCCCGAGAACCCCATACTAGTTCCTGCCAGTTGTCCATAGAAATTCCCCTTCCATTCAAAGTAACTGTTGTTCAAACAGAAATGTAGTAACTTCAATAAAAAAATGCTCTTGTCTTGTGTCAAATCCAGTTGCAACAGCGCCCATTCTGTAGCTTCCATACCTTCTGCATGGTTGATTGAGGTATATAAAGCAGTGACATCTATGGTGCATAGTACCCATTCTTTGTTGAAAAACTCTTGCATCATTTCAATTTTATTCAAAAAGCCGGTGGTGTCTTTAATATAAGTACACCATGACTGAACAAACTGTTGCTAATGGTGATCTAAATATTTGCCAAGTGGGTCAAAAATAGAATCACAACCAGCCACTATGGGGCGAAACGGTGGATCTGTGGGATGTTTGTGAATCTTTGGCGTCATATACAGCTTTGGTCTTTTGGGGTTTTGTGTGGTGAAATATAACCTCAAGTGAGTGTTGATAATCCCCATCCTTTCAGCTTCTTGTAGAAGTTCTTTCAGTATTTCCTGCAGACGTGGTGTAGGATCATTATTCAAGATGATGTATGTATTAATGTCTTCTACATGTTTATCAACTTTACGAATGTAGTAGCTGGTGTCCATTATAACTAGGGCTCCGCCCTTGTCTGCTGGTTTCAGTGTCAACACCTTGTTTTGAACAACAGATTGAATTGTTCTTCGATCATACATGGTAAAATTGTTTTTTCTAGGTATATTGTACCTTATCTTACCCAGATCCCTTTTAACCGTCTCTTCAAAAAAATCAAGTATTTTGTGTGAAATCGGTGGCTGATATTTGCTTTTTGGTTTGAATTTGCCTTGAGCGTACTCTTCTTGCTCATTTGGATCTTTTAACACATTGGAAAAATAGTGACGAAGTCTAAGTTTTCGCATGAACTTGTACAGTGCAATGTTTGTTTCCAACGCAGTTGTACCCGTGGTGGACACAAAGGACATTCCTTTGTTTAAAGTAGAGATTTGTTGTTGGGTAATACATGGACGGAGATCCATGCCAAGAAATGATTTACAGCTCATAAGACCAATACTTCAAGTGAAGAAAGCATCACTACAGATCAAGATATTTCCCCAACACGACAACCAGTATCTAAGACAGGATCATCATCAGGAATACAGACAACCATAAGGGGGCAGCCTGGAAATGATCAATTAGCAACTACCTCGACTACGGCTTCTTTTTTATCACAGGTTCAAAGTTCAGGACAACCACCACCACAAACGGACGAAAGAGCAACGGATCGAATAAGCGTCAAACAAGGAGAGGACAAGGGAAGAACTCTACGCAGCGGAAATAATGTAGTTTGATTATCAATATTTCATCAACCACACTTACCCAACAACAAATCTCTACTTTAAACAAAGGAATGTCCGTTGTGCCCACCACGGGTACAACTGCGTTGGAAACAAACATTGCACTGTACAAGTTCATGCAAAAACTAAGCCTTCGTCACTATTTTTCCAATGTGTTAAAAGATCCAAATGAGCAGGAAGAGTATGCTCAAGGCAAATTCAAACCAAAAAGCAAATATCAGCCACCGATTTCACACAAAATACTTGATTTTTTTGAAGAGACAGTTAAAAAGGATCTGGGTAAGATAAGGTACAACATACCTAGAAAAAACAATTTTACCATGTATGATCGAAGAACAATTCAATCTGTTGTTCAAAACAAGGAGTTGACACTGAAACCAGCAGACAAGGGCGGAGCCCTAGTTATATTGGACACCAGCTACTAAATTCGTAAAGTTGATGAACATCTAGAAGACATTAATACATCAATCATCGTGGATAATGATCCTACACTACGTCTGCAGGAAATACTGAAAGAACTTCTACAAGAAGCTGAAAGGATGGGGATTATCAACACTCAATTGAGGTTATATTTAACCACACAAAACCCCAAAAGACCAAAGCTGTATATGGACAACTGGCAGGAACCAGTATGGGATTCTCGGGAGCACCAGCGTTCGCAAATATTTTTATGTCCAAATTTGAACATGAACATATATTGACAACAGACGAATGGAGTGAATGGAGTGAAGGTTTGGTGCAATATTGTTGTTTTATTGATGACATTTTTCTAATTTGGTCTAAAGATCAATTAGAACTAGAAAATCTGATTTGCCAACTTAACACCAAGAATCCTAGGATCCAATTTACGCATTCAATCAGTAAGACTCAAGTCAATTTTCTGGATGTACTGATTAAAAAGGATCACACAACTAACAAATTGGTATCCGATATATATACCAAGCCAACCGATCGCAACAACACTTTATTGTTTTCAAGTTTCCACCCAAGAAGTTTGATCACTAATTTACCATATTCACATTTTTTGAGGATCAAGAGGATTTGCACGCAAGAAGAGATCTTTTTAACTCAGTTACAGAAACACCAAAACAGATTTGAACAAAGAGGTTATCCTGCGGAAATTCTTCAACAAAGTATAGATAGGTTGGTGATCAGAGATCAGCAATCTCTTCTAGCAACGTCATTGAAGAAGCAGAGCACAGCATTTACTTTCGTATCAAAGTTTTCTACAGTTTCCCACCATATTAAAAGCATTATTCTGAAACGTTGGGAGCTTCTACAAAATGAGGATGAGTTCAATGGAATTTACGTTGAAAGACCCATATTTGCATACACACATGGGAAGAACTTAATGGATATCGTGAGAACAGTCAACCCTATAGAGCCAAACACCCACAGAGGTACTCTTAAATGTCACAATTGCATACACTGCAATAATATTACTACGGGCAACATATTACTACACCCTATTTCTGGGAAAAAAATACCTCTGAAACACTCAGCTGACTGCAACACCACCCACCTCATCTACTGTTTAAAATGCCCTTGTGGCAAAGCCTATATAGGTAAAACTGAGCGCAAATTGAAAACTAGATTAACAGAACACAAAAGTACTATTCGTAATAAAAGAAGATCAACATCAGTAGCCAATCATTGGTTGGAAGAGAGTCACAATATATCACAATTGAGAGTTCAAATTGTGGAAGTAGTGGCTAAAGTAGAAGGTCAGGACAACACTGCTAAACTTTTACAGAGAGAGGTATTCTGGATAGACTACGTACAAACACTGATACCACAAGGTCTTAATGACAGGCTAGACTTAAGTTGTTACCTGTAATAGGCGAAAGTTGAAAGTAAATAACATGCAAATGAAGAATATTACCACCAGTATAATTCTGCAATACTGTTATTTGTATTTCACCCAGAACAAAGTTGCGGGTGCATATAACCACCATGTTATCAGTAGTTAAAAGGTATTACTTAAACGCACATTAAGTCATGACATGTTTCAGAATGTCGAGCACCAAATAATGAGTCATTGAAATTGAATTGCGAATGGCATACACATATTCATATATCATTCAGGTTATTTGTATTAGTACAAGTTGTCGATATTGAAATAGTAGTGGTATATAATACATTTTCACATTAATGTATCATTCGGGTTACATGTACTCAGATCACATGTGACTATGTAGATTACAATGTTGATTGTTTAATTTGCATGTTTTTATTTATTTGAAATATGAAATGATATCTCATTAGCAATTTTGCAACAGCAATTGGGTAAACCGACAATTATTGTGTTTATTTTTCTTGTACTTTCGCACAAAGACCTAAAACCACGAATAGCGGGCCATACACTGCAATGCACCGAACATTTGGAAGGTCTGATACCCCGGACATCTACTGTCGACACTAACATTATGATATACACTTTGTCAACTAAGCTCCAATCATAAGATATATCATGCAATTATTAGAATGTGGACAATAGAACGCAGCCTTGATCGTTGGTATACAGTCGATATAGGAATAAGGTAGGAACAGGTATCTTTATTCCGTACAACATGAGTTCGGATAACATTGCCGGTAGTAATCATCATTAGAGATGCACCTGGGAGAACAACGAGGTTTCTAGCAAGCAACCGGAGCAGTTCAAGATACTTTTACACATAATTATTATGAGTGGTCTTTCTTGATCATTTACGATATAGTCTAGGACTTCAACTTCCATGACCCCACCTCGTAGTGACGTCAATTCAGAGGGCTTGCACTCTTTTTAAAGTGTATGGTATCCTTACGCGGTATAAATGAACGGCTCTCCGCAGTCTAGATAATTATCGAGAACACAACGGAAGCGTTTTTACGAGCTCAGGTATGTTCGCCAAGAGATGTTTTATTGAAGAAAATGTAGCTTCACAGTAATTGCATTTAGCACCCAGCATTGATTTGTATCACTTGTTTACAGGATAGGCGTTACAGTGGCGGTGGCTGGTCAATTAATAAAAAAAGTCTTTCGATTGGCCAATCGTACAAATATTTAGGTGTCCACTCGGACTCAAGAGGCAGCTTCTCAAAGCAAAGTAATGTGATCGCAGCTAAAACCACAGCCCTAGTGGTATCCTTGGCCAAGCTATCGAAGAAACTTTCAGGTCCAACCTTTTTTCCTCTATTAAGAAGTCCTTAGAGCAAAGATCGGGCCTACACTCTCATATGGCATAGAGATCTTTAAAGGCAAAATGAACACTGTCCTAAATAAATACACAACTAAAATCTATAGAAAGGCACTTCATTTGCCGAGCACCGCTTCCCCGGCCCAGATTAGATTAGAGCTGGGATTAACCAATTATGAAGCCTCTAATGTTGGTACCTATCTCAAGCTCTGTCATAAATTAAGACAGGCCGAGCCGGGTACACTAGAATCTCTAGTCTGGAAAGAAATCAATGAGATTAATCCAGGGGGAACATTCGGCTGCCTTTTGAATGACTATATCCATCAAATGTCAGCTACCGACCTTTGGGCTCTTAACCCCAGTCAGACTGTTTTTAAAAATACAATCAAAAAATGTGTAAGACTGAAATCTCTGGCTTCAGATAAAGCTCTTGTCATGAAACGTAGTCATTCCTGGGCAGTAGTTAATTCCTACAAACGTTTAACCCCTGCCGCCTACCTGTTCACGACATTTTCACTTTATCTAAAGCGCTGCCTGATTGCCCTAAGAATGGGAGATTGGCGCTTTCTTCAAGACCTACCCACCTGGCGTTGCAAGAAGGAGGACACAACATGTAGAGGATGCGGGTTAGCAACAGAAACAATCTTGCATGTGCTCTGTATCTGTCCTTCATTTAATTCTCAACGCAGGTGTTTGCTTAAACCAGAATGGAACAGGTTGGGAGTTCGGACTTGTAGGCATGCCATTATTGCTGCTTTGTCTCTAGATAACATTGTCCTAAAAATAAATGTGGCCAAATTTATTCAGCAAGCATACCGCAATCTAGATAAAATGGACACTGCTAAGGCCGCATTGCCAATGCTTACTGTCTAGATTGAACATGTATATTAATAGAACTTGTAACGACCGGGAGGGACAATCTACAAATTGAAATGTTTTAACAAGCATGCTCACGGTCATATTTTATCTTTCTACTCTTTTAAATTTTTTTATTCACAAAACTGTATATAAAGTGATTTGGGGTAATCTTTTAAAGATATGTTTTATATTTAAATAAAGGAATTATTACTTATTTACTACAGGACAGGCGTTTGCAACTTTCCGGTGTCTAGAATAGGGAAGGGTAACATTGAAGCGAATCCGGCAGAAACACGAACACAGGTAGGATGTTCATCACAGAGCTGTCGACTGTTTAGTCGAATAATTAGATAGACAACTAGTGTTAACGGTTTTTAATAATAAGAACACATCTTTTCAAATAGATGGCCCATGGTGTGAATATTCTTCCTACAGGGTAACTCTTGGCATTGAGAGCGGTGTTCGGCATTTTCGTCACCATATTCAAGTCAGTTTCAATGATATATGTCATGTAGCATATTGGTGAATACGATATTTACATGGAGTTTAATGTATGAACATTTGGGGTTGTGTATGCAGTCAAGGTATTAAGTCACCTTCTACCGGGTGACATCCTATCATTTGAGTTTGGTAATGTGCGGGTAGTTAGTCAGATAAAGAGTTGCAGATTATAGTGATGTTCAAGCTTTAGCAATGTTGACTATGTGCTACATTCTTATAACAGAAAGTTTTATGAATGCATATGGCTTGTTTGGGTTTGTTTCAGACAGAAGTTGGGTTATGCACAGAATTGATACCCATAGACTGGATTCAAAGATTGTTTGCGGAGTGTACAGCACAGGTAAATTCTTCATTGGTTGGCACTAATCTAATGCACGGGTATATGTTGGTTTAAGCATGTGTTCACAACTACTAGACCGCACCGTATCCTACAGTTATTAAATTCCATCATCTCTTACTGAAACCCGATGCGTTTTTTACTTCCCCCTTGAGCACTGAGGATCACAGAGTACACTAATCATCATCTTAGGTAAATACATACTTAGATCATTTCTATCCCTTGTCTCTAAGATCATCACACTACATAGCATAATGTATGACAAATATACCCTTAGGCACTGATACCTTAGGGGCATCCCCCATAGTGTCATGACATATTTAACAATTACGATAAAGTTACATTTTCATTTATGCATTTTCATTCTAGGATACTGCCCCTGACGAAGGGAAAACTAGTTCCCGAAATGCATTGGGTGCTGGAATTCCTGAAACTTACAGTTATATGAGAAAACATGATATACAATGTTTACAGCATATTTGATGTTATTGCAAATAAGTTATTGATTGTTAAAAAATAATTTGAGAGGCAATTCCTGATGAACAGAGATATGTTTATTGTATCATGACGGTAACAGTCATAAGAAGGTAATTACTATACATATATGTGATGTTGAAACATTTGAGACTGTAATAATTGGCATAAAATGTTTGCATAAATACAATTTAAAGAGTTTATTACTATTATTTCAGTGATTGTTTACATAGTGGAATATTGAGTTCCTTGGAACAGTGCTCACTGCTTGCAGGCCGGAGTCTGCATCCTTATTTTAGGGAAGGATATCCCAATACCATTTTAACTGATAATGGTGTTCAGTTGGTATCGCGAGAAATTGAAGCACTTTTAAAGAAGCGTGGTATTAAGCACAAAAAATGCTCTCCATATAAGCCGGAAACCAATGGTATGGTTGAACGGTTTAACCGGGTTTTGAAGGAGGTGATTTCTTTGGCCAAAGGTTGTGGACTTGATTGGAAAAAAGAGGTTCTCAAGAAAGTCTATATGTATAGATTGACGCCGCATAGTACCACTGGTAAATCTCCTTTTGTTTTTTGCAGGGGCAGAACTCCATGTACTCTAGTCGAACTGTCCTGGGTGCGAGAGTTGGAGGGTATGTCTGGTAAGGATGAGACCACAGATTTATGGCGTAAGACAGAAGTTGAAAAGGCAGTAGCCAGGAAGGCTCTTTTCGATTCGAGGAAAGCTGTTAAAAGTAACAAAGTTGCAATTGATGATATGGTGGTAATCAAAGACCCTGGTTTGAATGTAAAATTTTCAAAACCCATTAGAGTGATTACATTGTTCAAAAATGCTATTAAAACACAGGATCATCGCATATGGAACCTCCGGAGAGTTATTCCTTACAATGGTCCTCCAAGCTCTAAGGTGAGGGACTGTAATGTTGAGGTAATTCAGTTTCGACTCTATTTTGCATTCCGTCGCCATTTTGTGTTGCCCTCACTCAGGCAGCTTGGCAAACCAAGTGTTTTTGCCCTTTGTACTGCTACGTGTCAAATAACCCCCCTACCTTGTTGTGAAGCCAAGTCCAGGAACTAGCCAAACTAATTAATCCTTGTCTAGACTGACTAATCCGTGTCCCAACTATCTGTTGGCCTTCAGTATTCTTTCCCTGCCCTATCTTATCTGTTGACCTTCGGTATTCTTTCCCTGCATTATCCTATTTCTCAAGTTGTCCTTTGAAGCACACAAACACGTTCTGCCATTACTGGTTGACCTATAGGTGCTGTCATTGATTGACTTATGGGGTTGGGCAAGAACACAACTCATGGGGGACGTTCTGGTCACATGGTGTCTTGTTTTGAATGTTTTCCTGTTGGCTAATATTTGGTGCATGGGGAGTATTTTTTTGTGGGTGTATATGGTTATAAAAGACTGTGAGCCATGGAGTGAAGGGGCAGTCTCCTGAGAACCTACTATTGGTGTACTTCTAGGACAACTGTGCATAGCTGCAGATAATAAATTTGGTTTTCTACGCTAACAGAGTATTCCGTGTCTCTGTACAACAAGGCAGGTGAACTCGGAGATTTCAGGCGTGCCCTGCGCTGCCAGGCCCTTCTAGGCCCGGTTCTTCAACTGGCGCCCAACGTGGGGCGGCTTCAGAGGTAGCGGTCGAGCCCGAGGGTCGTGAGGAGCCCCGCAAGGAAATTCTGGAGGAAGCGCACCACATGATTGACCCCTGCATGTCGAAAGTGGACCGAAGGTCTTTGCAGCGCGGCTTCTCCTTTCCAACGGCTGCTGGTGACTGCTGCCCTGACTGCCGCCCTGCCTTGGTCCCTTTGGTGATGACTGGTATTGCGAGACGTTAGACGGAACTCTGTTGGCGTAAGAGAACATTTGGTTAAGTAATAGTGGGTAGCTCCCACTTCTTTGTTTTTTGATTTTTGATTCGGCTCTTGCAAAAGCCGAAGCCGAGGGGTGAGTACATTTGTGCTGTGTTGATTGATTAACCCCTTGATGTTTGTAAAGGAGCCAGTGAAATAACGATGCCTGGTTTCAGTAAGTTTAGCAAATGGTGTTGTTGTTGTTGTGATAGGGATTCCCGACTGGAGGAATCTTGTCCAATTCCTACGGCTGGAACTCCCACCTATGAGCTTTATTCTAAACATGGTGTAGGCCCCATCACCTTTAATGAAGTGTGGGTCCGTTATACGAGAAAAGATGGTGTTTTGCAGTGGCCACAGAATGGCAGTTTTGAGCCTGATATATTAGATAATTTGGAAGCTACATTGTTTAAGAGAAAAGCCCGTCCGGCTATGTTTGACTCCTTTTGACTTTGGCGCAAGGAAGCCAAACAGAAAGAAATTTAAAAAATGAAAAAAGATAGGATGGAAAAGGGCATGACTGTTATACAGGCTGCCCAGCAGTTCAAAGACAATGAGACTGATTATGCGATTGAGGTCTCAGATAGACAACGTCGTATGGTAATAGATAAGTGTTATCCGGTGTTGCCAACTTCCCCTGCAGACAAAGATGTTGACCCCAAAAAAGATCCTTTATTTCTCACCTTTTGAGATTACCCCCGCCCTATGCACCCCTACTATTGCCAACGGCTCAGCCAATTGTTGTTCCCCAGCCGGTCCCTGCACCTCTGCCACAGCTCCTTCCGGTAATGCCAATCCTGACACCTCCTTTGCCTCAGACTCCTCTGCCTCAGACTCCCTTTATTCCTGTCACCCCCTCTTCTACCCCCTCTTCTGCCCCACCTAATACCTTGTCCCCTGTCCTGATGTCGAATTCCCCCTCAGTTCGTAAGCGGATGGTTGACACCGTTTCTGTTTTTTTGTCCCCTTTGTTTGGGTCGTTCAACATGACTCCTGTTCTTCCTCGTAGGCAGACCCGTAGTCAGCTCCCAGGTCCCGAAGAGCGAGATGCGTTAGATCTCCTTGCCCGCAAGTGGATCATGAATGGTCCCCAGTATGGTATACAAGATATCATGGACACTTTCCAGCAGTGAGATGCGCCAACGCAAAGACATGTTTTTGATATTATGTGTGTCATTCTTGGACAAGAGTGGGAGGACATGGGATTAGGATTAGCTCCCCAGGGTCTGCTAGATGTTCAGGCTGACTTTAACAAATGGATAATTGTGGGTACTGAGAATGAGGATGCTGTAAGGACACTTGTCACCTTTAGAACAATGTTTACCTACCGGTCTCTGTCTGAACCCGATCTTTCAGTTAAAAGGAAACTGAAACACTATCCTATGAGAGAGGTTCCCCCGGTGTGGAGAGAAGCGGTTGCACCCCAGGGCAATAATCTTGGTATACCCGCTCAATTTCAACGTGTATGGGTACATGTTCCTTGGAAAAGATCTAAGGTTCTGGCCCTCAAACAATCCTTACCAGACCCCCGTAAAAATCCTGCTGGTTATTACAAAGAGCTGTCCCAGACTGTTGACGCATGCATTATGAATGTAGCCGATATAGACATGTTGATGGGAAATGTGGTCCCACAACCATTATGGGCTAGGATTCGTAAAGAAGACCATGCTCAAGAATTGGGGGGTGATTGGGCTGCTATCCTTGCCGCAGATGGACTCCAAGTGGCTGGTGCTAAACCTGATGCTTTAATTGCAGACCTTCCCGCTAGGATCATTGCTTTGATAAAGACTATGATACCCCCTCTGGGAGTTAATTGGGACAGGTTAGCTGCCTGTAAGCAAAAGAAAGATGAAAGCGTTTCCGACTTCTTTACTCGACTTGAGGAGACGTTTCTTGATCACAGTGGTCAGGATATGAGCACGGAAGGTGGCCAATGATTGTTTGTAGATACATTTGTGTTTAATTTGGTCCCCGAACTTTCTAAGAAACTGAAGGATTCCGAAAGTTCATGGGCCATTTCTTCTTCTGCTCAGATATTGGCTACGTATCATGATATGGTATCAGTATTATGAAAATAGGGATAAAGAGGAAAAGGACAAACTTTATAAAAAAACTAAGGAATTAAAAACGAGAGTTCTTTCGCAACAGGCTTATCCCCCTCGTCCTGCTCAGCATCAGTTCCAGCCGCTTCCCCAATTCCAGAAGCTGTTACAAAAACCTGAGCTCTTACCTCCCCGGCCCCCACTGGGTCCAAATCAATGTGCTTATTGTAAGGAGGAAGGTCACTTCAAGAATAGTTGCCCGGTTTTGTTGTAGCGTGCTGGTGGTATGCCTGGGCCGCGAGGCCTAGGTGGCTACCAGTCAACACTCAGGTGTAGGGGGCGAGGTACATCATCTCAAGACGAGCGTTCCTTTCCCCCTCAAAACTCCATGAATTATTTTGATCAGCAGAATGCTCAGTCTGCCCATTATTACAATGATGATTATTATACCGAGGATGAGAGTCAAGGTTTTCATACTAGCTAGGACAGCCATAGACAAAGTGAGGGAGTCATATCATTTCCAGTGGACCAAAATGGGCCTTATATTGAAGAGATTGCACTAGGTGTTTCAGAACCGTTTCTATTGGACACTGGTGCAACGAAGAGTTCTATCATCCACTCTAAACTCCCTGGGGCACCTTTCTGTAGGATTTTCTGGCACCCCAGTTCATAACCCAGTTTCTTGTACTCTGCCCATCTCAATAGGTCCTTATGATTTGGAGGCTCCGCTTATTTTAACAACTGGTTGTGGTGAAAATTTGTTAGGTTTGGCCTAATTAAAAAGACTGTACGCAACATTGCATTGTTCCCCTTCTGGTGTACACCTCACTGTAGGTAAGAAATTGATTTCCCCGGCGTATTTGTCTAAAGACCAACTCCCCCCTGAATTGCGCTCTCTTCCTGCCACCCTCTGGGTTACAGGCCCCAATGAAGTAGGTCTCCTGCAGATTCTGCCCTACATCGTCACTCTCAAATCCAATGTTAAGTTACCTCGCATTCCCCAGTATAAGATTTCCAGTGATGGTGAAAGAGCTCTCTTGGCTATTATTTATGATTTGGTTCAGAAAGACGTGCTTGAGGAGACAAGGGGAAATGTATGCAATAGTCCTGTTTTACCTGTTCTTAAACGTACTGACTCTTCTCAGCTACCCGTTTATCGTTTTGTGATTGACCTCCGGGAGGTCAACAAGATTGTTGTACTCCAATTCCCTGTCGTCCCAGATATCACTGCCCTACTGATAATGATACCTGCTTCGGCTGCTTGGTTTTCTGTTATTGACCTCAAGAATGCTTTCTTCAGCATTCCCATTGCTGAGGAAAGTAGGGATATTTTCGGCTTCTCTTTAGGAGGCCGAAGCTTCCAGTTCAAGCGTGCTCCTCAAGGCTATTGTGAGAGTCCCTCCATTTATAGTCAAGCTTTGAAAACTCAGCTCGATGCTTTTTCTTTGCCCCCAGGTGCCACCCTTATTCAATACGTAGATGATCTGTTGGTTGCTGCTGATTCTGAGGGCATTTGGACATTTGTAAACAGGTTACTATGTCACTGTTACGTCACTTGTCTGACCTTCATCACAAGGTTTCACCCTCTAAATTGCAATATTGTCGCCAAGAGGTTACCTACTTAGGTCATCTCTTGTCGAAGGAGGGACGGCGATTGACCCCCAGAACGTATCCAAGCAATTGCTCAAATGTCTGTACCATGTACACAAAGGGAGGTGCGGGCCTTTTTAGGCATTACCTCTTATTGTAGGCAGTGGATTCCAAATTTTTCTTTGCTAGCGAAACCTCTGTTGGCACTCACTCTCAAAGATACACCCCAACCTCTCCCTTGGACTGCGGAATGTCAGAAAAGTTTCACTGACTTACGTACTTCTTTATGCTCAGCTCCTGTGTTAGGTACTCCTGATTAGAGTAAGCCTTTCACACTCTACGTTCACGAGAGAGAAGGTTTCGCATTGTCAGTTTTAACGCAACAATTTGGAGACAAGCAGCGCCCATGTGCCTATTTTTTGGCCACATTAGACCCAGTGGCCAAGGCGTTACCTAGGTGTCTGAAAGCCACAGCAGCAGCAGCAGTTTCCATTCGCCAGTCTGCTGGATTGGTATTGGATAATACTCTTATTGTCATGGTACCACATGCAGTAGATACCCTCCTAAATAGAACAAAGACTCAGCACCTTACGAGTGCCCGCTTGTCAGGGTACGAGCTGACGCTCTTGGCCAGCCACGTACATATCAAACGATGCAATACCCTAAACCCAGCCACGCTGTTACCGATCCCAGTAGAAACAGGTACTCAGGAACAGCATGATTGTTTCCTCCGTACAGAGGAGGAGACAAAAGGTAGAGTCGATCTAAAGGACACTCCACTCCTGGACCCGGATGGGATCCTATGGGTGGATGGTTCCTGTTTCAAGCTCCCAAATGGTGAGACGACTTCGGCCTATGCAGTCACTACTTTGTACACAATTGTGGAAACAGCACGCATTAGGCACAATTCAGCCCAGGCAGCTGAACTGATAGCTCTGACTAGAGCTTGTGTATTGTATTGGCTGAAGGAAAAAGAGTGAATGTGTACACTGATAGCCAGTATGCATTTGAAGTGGCCCACAGTTTTGGCCGTCTGTGGAAGGAAAGAGGGCTTTTCACCTCCCACAGCACTAAGTTACAGCACGACCAGTTGGTAAATAACCTTCTCGAATCCCTTACCTTGCCCACTCAGATAGCAATTGCTAAATGTAGTGCGCATAAGAGGATTACTGATGATGTGGGTCGAGGGAATGCTTTTGCGTATCAGATAGCGAAAGAGACAGTCAGAGATGTTACAAGCCGCATGTATGTTGCGGGCCCTGCTAGATGGGTCAGACAAGGAGGGATGTGTGAGGACACGATAGAAAGTGTAAAAATGATCCAGGGAGAGGCTACAGAGAAAGAACTGAGTAAGTGTTTTTGCAATTGTCTCCCCGAGTGGGATGGGTATGCTCAGACGTGAGTCCCATGCTCTCCACACCACTGGAGTCAAGCTATCCTGGCTGAAGACGGCTGATAGCCAGAAACTGGTCCTAGGATGCTTGATTCCGGTCCATGAAAGACATGGCTTGGCAGTTCGGGCTGGACTGTTCCCATGAGGCACAGGGTCAAGGCTGATTTGCATATGGCCATGTCTGAACTGGGGTGGTGTGGAGTGCAAAATAAACGATGGATTTAGGCCCAGATCTCTGTACTGGGGTGAATGTATGACATTGATCTGCATTCTGTCCATCAATTGTTGTTTTGACATAAGTGGAGAGAGGGTACAGGAATGCTGGACGCGACAGGGTGTTGGACAAAATTGTCGGAACATCAGCGCTGGCTGTTATCAGACGCCTATGTGCTTCCAGTAGTTACCATGGCACATGGTCCAGCCCACATTAGTGCTAAAGGGATATGCAAACTTCTGGCCCCTGTATGGCAGAATGTGGGGATCCCTAAATGCGCAGATAATCTGGTTAAGCACGGTATTGTTTGCTTGATGCACAATCCAGGGAAGGGAACACCAACCCCAGCAGGCCATTTTGCTCCTCCAACGTACCCTTTTGAGGTGTTGCAAATAGATTCCATTCACATGGAGCGATGTAACAATCTGAAGTATGTCCTTGTGGTGGTGTGTGCCTTTCCTAGATGGATAGAGGCCTACCCCCTAAAGGATAATACTGCTCTGTCTACGGCTAAAGTCCTTTTAAAGGAGTTTTTCCCGAGGTTTGGTTTACCTAGAATTGTTTGGAGTGACAACGGAAGCGAATTTGTGGGTCAGATAATGCAGAAAGTGTGTGCAGGTCTCGGTGTCAGACAGAAATTTCATGCGGCAAACCACCCTCAGTCAGCAGGTTTGGTGGAATGCTATAATGGTACTCTTAAGCTCAAGCTCGCGAAGATACAGGCCAGCACGGGTCTTGCCTGGCCCGATGCTTTACCCTTGGCTCTTTTGTCTACTCGAACAACTGTCCATTCCCGTATGGGACTCAGACCCTACGAGGTTGTGTTTGGACGTCCAGCAAATGTCTGGGGAGTCCCAAGGCCAAAGAAGTATTCCGAGATAGAGCATCCCTTGTTGATTGATTATTTACATGACCTCACCACTAAATTGCATGTCCTTCACCAACAGGTACAAGACGTCTTGCCACAGGCTTCCACTGATCCTGGCCATACCATATGTTGGACAGGCCGCATGGTCGGGCTGCCCCCCCCTCCCCGCAATGGGACCTGGACCCTGGCTCCCCCTGCATCCCCAGCCAGAGTCCCCGACGACCACCCGAAGTACACTGCAATTCCTCCACCACCAGACACCAGCTCCGGACCCAGCTGGCCCGGGTCACCATCCACACCACGGCCTCGGCCCAGCCGCCATCTTGGGGCACTGCAGCACGAGGCCGCGTGGCCTCAACTCGACCCTCACCCTGGGCCCGACCGGCCCCGACATCGAGGCACCAACCTCCCCCCAGGAGGCAGAGTGACCACTTGGCGAGTCAATGGGAGAAGGAATCGTCAACGACTCTCCTCCGCCAGGTGTCGATCACCCCCGGCCGCCTGGGCGCTGGCTCCACCCCCCTGCTGGGTGTCTGGACTCCCTCATCCCAGACCTCCCGGCCCCCAGGCGCGAGGGTCCGGACATCAAAGGGGACCAGACCTATAACTGGGGCAGGGCCAGACCAGGAAGCCAGTTGTATCCTGGAGTCGAGAGACCCGAGAAGAACTCATCCGTGACTGGCCTGCTGGCGCTGCCGCGGCCCTCTGCCTCGTGAACCCATCGTCTTGGCCTGCTGGCGCTGCCGCGGCCCTCTGCCTCGTGAACCCATCGTCTTGGCCTGCTGGCGCTGCCGCGGCCCTCTGCCTCGTGAACCCATCGTCTTGGCCTGCTGGCGCTGCCGCGGCCCAACTCGTAGACTCTCCAGCTCGAGGATTGTGAGCTCGCCTCTTACCACCACCTGTACCGACCCGGTACCAAGACTGTCCCGCTACCCCCTTTCCCTACAGAGACTAGAAGTGAGAGGATCCCCCGGGTCCGAGATATCCTGTATTGCTAATATCCTTGCCGTACGAACCTTATATAAAGTATTGAACTCGACCTGGTGTGGTGCCTATTTGTGGGGAGGGAGGTAACTTGTCTGTACGATCGCCGGAGACGGTCCCCCTCGGGGATCTCTCCCTCAGTATCCGTCCGACCCTCAGGGTCCCCGTCTAACATTGGTGGCCAGCGACGGGATCCGAACCTACGCATAATCGTACAGAAAGTCACTCGACCCACGGCACACGACCACCATGACAACAGAGAGCGGAACAACGGAGAAATTCCAGATGGAAAAATTGGAAGACTACAACCACCGAGAACTGAAGCAATATTGCATAGAACTTGGTCTCCCAACCACAGGTCTGAGCACGAAGGAAGACTTCAAACGAGCCCTAGAAGCTTGGGCGGAAACGGGTACGGCCGTACCCCGAACACGAACAACCGAGACGAGCCCCGCACCAACTGAAGAAAGAAGAGCGGGTCTCTCCCTGGAAGAGATCCGAGAAAGAGAAAAAAGCAGACTCCACGAGTTAGAACTAGCCCGACTTCGCTTGGATGGGGAACTCAAGCTGGCGGAACAAAAAATAACTCTGGAACACTTACGGCTCCGAGAGGAGCGAGAAGAGAAGCAAAGACAGAGAGAGCTAGAGGAAAAGAAACTAGCGTACGAACATGAGCGCAATCTCAAAGAACTGGAGATCCAGAAACAGAATAAAGACCTCGGGCTCCCCGAACGACCGACCCTGCCTGCCTCTACCGAGCCCAAGGTTCACATCCCCAAAGATGTCATCCGGGAATACCACAAGAACGATGATATACAGCAGTGGTTTAAAGCCTATGAGGTGGCAATGACCTCCCACCGGATTCCCCGAAGCGACTGGGGAGCCGGATTATGGGGGAGGTTTGTCAACGAAGGGCGGGACGCCCTGCTGCAACTCCCGGACCATCTGATGACATCCTACGACCACATGAAGGCCGCCCTCCTCACTCGATACGGGCTCACACCTGAGATGTACCGCCAACGGTTCCGCGACTGCAAACGGATTCCGGGTACAACCTGGGTGGAGTACGTGAACTTCTTTAGCCGAGCCTTCGAGGGGTGGATCAAGGGCAACAAAGTGACCACCTACGAACAACTCTTTGACCTTATCGTATGGGAGCACCTGTCGAACAACTGCTTCGTGGAGCTCCGGCAACACCTCTTGGACAGTAAGCTAACCGAACCTCGACAACTCGCCGCCGAAGCCGACCGGGGGGAAAGCACCCGAGTTGGCCGGAACGGACCCAGCGAATCATCCAGACCGTACCCAGGGCCCCATCGCCCCCGAGGAGGAGGAGGAGGCCAGAGTCGGGGGAGAGACCCCGGCCCCTCGTCACCCCCCAGCAGCCCCTCGACCCCGGTCGGCCGAGGAAGCCCTGCCATCCGGGCCGGTTTCCGGGCCAACGTTATGTGCCACAGATGCCAGCGACCCGGCCACTACGCCAGTGATCCCAACTGCCCAAAGAATCCGAACACTACCCCCCGCCAGGTCGCAGCGGCCGCCCTAGGGGAAGAACTAATCCCGGAAGACCAAGAAGAGTACGAGACCGACCCCTCTGACTGGGCTCCCGCCGCCATGGCACTGGTCTGCTTAGGGGAGAGAGAGATGATTCCGCGGGCCCCCCTTCCCGCCAACACGCAGAAGTACAGTCAATGGGTCAACATTAATGGCCGCCGGGCGGGAGCCCTCCGCGACACCGGGGCCAGTGTAACGGCGGTCCGACGCCATCTCGTCACTCCAGACCAAATCCTGCCGAACATTCTCTGCCCTGTCCGCTCAGCAGACAATTCCGAAAGCCTATGCCACATGGCCTGCGTCCCCTTCGAGTGGGGAGGAGTAACGGGGATGTTAAAGGTAACTGTCCGCGATGATGCCCCCGTGGATTGCCTCCTAGGAAACGACCTCGAAAGCTCTCCCTGGGCAGCTGTCGAACGGAGGGAACACCTGGGGATGCTCGGCCTCCCCGAATGGGTCTGCGTCACGACCCGGTCCATGACCGCCCGCGCGGTCCCCAGTCTAGAAGAGCCCGAGTGGCCGGAACCTCCTCCCGCGCTCATCCCAGAGGAGGCCGCCCCAGAAGCCAGTCCCTCGACCCAAACCGAAGAAGGATCCGACCAGCTTCGGGACGTCCCTGACCTGGCACAATGGCGGCAGGAGGGAGGCCCCACTCAGGAACAATTCCGGGCCGAACAGAAAGCATGTCCCTCTCTCGAAGGACTCCGGCAGCAAGCCCTGGCCCAGAGCACCGGGGATACCTCGGGGGCCCACTGGATCTACTGGGACCAAGACCTGCTCTACAGCGAGCAGAAAATTGCAGAACTAGGAGCCAGTCGGGTGCTGGTGGTGCCCCTTCGCTTCCGAGACTTCCTCCTGAACTTAGCCCACGATGTCCCCCTTGCCGGACACCTGGGACAGGATAAAACCTACGACCGCCTGGTGACCCATTTTTTCTGGCCCCAAATGCGAAAGGATGTCACCAACCACTGCAAGGCCTGCCCCACCTGCCAGGCCAGCGGAAAAAGTGGCCGAAAAATCAAAGCACCTTTACAACCCTTTCCGGTCGTCACCACCCCGTTTGAACGAGTGGGAATAGACATTGTGGGGCCCCTCGACCCTCGAACAGCCCAAGGACACCGGTTCATCCTGGTCCTAGTAGACCACGCCACCCGCTATCCCGAGGCCATCCCTCTTCGGACTGTGACGGCCCCCGTGGTGGGCCGAGCTCTGATGGGGATCTTCTCCCGGGTGGGGTTCCCCCGGGAGGTCGTCAGTGACAGGGGCACGAACTTTATCTCCAAATATATGAAGTCTCTCTGGCAACAATGCGGGGTCACCTACAAATTCACGACCCCCTATCACCCGCAAGGAAACGGACTGGTCGAGAGGTTCAACCGCACCCTCAAAGGAATGATTATGGGCCTAGAAGAACCCCTTCGACGCCAGTGGGACGTGCTACTTCCATGCCTCCTGTTTGCCTATCGGGAGGTCCCGCAGAAATCCCTCGGCTTCAGCCCATTTGAACTCCTGTACGGGCACCCCGTCCGGGGCCCCCTCAGCCTAATCAAGGAAGGTTGGGAGCAGCCCCCCCAGAAAACTCCCCCGGACATCTACAGGTACCTCCTGGCTCTCCGCAACCAGACCCGGCGGTTCCGAGACACCGCCAAAGCCAATCTCGAGGCCAGTCAGGAGGACATGAAGAGGTGGTACGATCAGCACGCGTCCTCCATTGAGTTCGAACCAGGACAACAGGTCTGGGTGATGTCCCCGGTTGAACCCTGTGCACTCCAAGACAGATGGTCCGGGCCCTTCAAGGTGATCGAACGCAAGGGGCCCGTCACCTATTTAATCGACATGGAGACTGCCCGGAACCCCCTACGAGTCCTCCATGCCAACAGGCTCAAACCCCATTTTGTGCGATCCGAACTCAGCCTCCTGATGGCTACCGATAATGGGACAGAAGAAGACTCCGAACCCCTTCCGGACTTACTGAGGGTCCTCGAACGGGATGGCTCAGTGGAAGGGGTCCAGCTCTCCGAGGCCCTGTCCCCGGAGCAACGCCAAGACTGCCAAACGCTCCTGAGGCGGTTCACCTCCCTGTTCTCCCTCACCCCCGGAGTCACCCCCTGGTGCCTTCACGATGTGGACACCGGGGACAGCCCTCCTCTTCGACACCGGGCGTACCGCGTACCCGACCGGGTGCGCACCTGCATCCAGACCGAGGTGTCCAAAATGCTGACCCTGGGAGTGATCGAACCCTCAGACAGCCCCTGGGCGAGCCCAGTCGTCCTGGTTCCCAAGGCGGCCGCCCCGGGCGTTGCCCCTGAGCTCCGGTTCTGCGTGGACTATCGGGGGCTGAATGCAGTTACCAGGACCGACGCTCATCCCATCCCCCGGGCAGATGAGCTAATTGACCGGATGGGGGCCGCCCGCTACCTGAGCATCTTCGACCTAACAGCGGGCTACTGGCAGATCGCCCTCACCCCTAGGGCCCAAGAACGGTCCGCCTTCTCTACCCCGGACGGGCACTACCACTTTAAAGTAATGCCCTTCGGCATGAAAAACGCCCCGGCAACGTTCCAACGGCTGGTAAACCAGGTACTGGCGGGCCTGGAAGACTTCAGCGCCGCCTACCTGGACGACATTGCTGTGTACAGCCACCAGTGGACCGACCACCTCCGCCACCTGCGGGAGGTTCTACACGCCCTCCAGCAAGCCGGGCTCACCATCAAGGCCAGCAAGTGCCAGGTTGGCCAAGGGTCCGTGACCTACCTGGGACACCAAGTGGGAAGCGGGCTGGTGGCCCCTCTCCAACTCAAGATTGCTGCCATCCAGGCCTGGCAACCCCCTACGACCCAGACGGAGGTCCGGGCCTTCCTGGGGCTCACCGGATACTACCGGCGGTTCGTGAAGGACTATGGCAGCATCATGGGGCCCCTCACAGAGCTCACCTCCAAGAAGGGCCCCAAAACCGTCAACTGGACCCCGGACTGCCAATCGGCCTTCGAGAAACTAAAGGCCGCCATGTGCACGGCCCCCGTGCTCCAGGCTCCCGACTACAGCCGGGAATTCATTGTGCAGACGGACGCCTCCGATCATGGTGTGGGGGCCGTCCTCTCCCAACTCAACGCCGAAGGGGTCGACCAACCAGTGGCCTTCATCAGCAGACGCCTGCTGCCCCGAGAACAGCGCTGGAGCATCATTGAGAGGGAGGCCTTCGCCGTAGTCTGGGCACTCAAGAAGCTCCGGCCCTACCTCTTCGGCACCCACTTCCGGGTGCAAACAGACCACCGACCCCTGCAATGGCTGATGCAAATGCGGGGGGAGAACCCGAAGCTGTTGCGCTGGTCCATCTCCCTGCAGGGGATGGACTTCACGGTAGAACATCGTCCAGGCCAGGACCACGCCAACGCCGACGGCCTGTCACGCTTTTTCCGCCTCAGCGAGGAGAGTCCCCAGGAAGATGGCTGACTCTCCCCGCCTTCAGCTGGGGGGGACGCATGTTGGACAGGCCGCATGGTCGGGCTGCCCCCCCCTCCCCGCAATGGGACCTGGACCCTGGCTCCCCCTGCATCCCCAGCCAGAGTCCCCGACGACCACCCGAAGTACACTGCAATTCCTCCACCACCAGACACCAGCTCCGGACCCAGCTGGCCCGGGTCACCATCCACACCACGGCCTCGGCCCAGCCGCCATCTTGGGGCACTGCAGCACGAGGCCGCGTGGCCTCAACTCGACCCTCACCCTGGGCCCGACCGGCCCCGACATCGAGGCACCAACCTCCCCCCAGGAGGCAGAGTGACCACTTGGCGAGTCAATGGGAGAAGGAATCGTCAACGACTCTCCTCCGCCAGGTGTCGATCACCCCCGGCCGCCTGGGCGCTGGCTCCACCCCCCTGCTGGGTGTCTGGACTCCCTCATCCCGGACCTCCCGGCCCCCAGGCGCGAGGGTCCGGACATCAAAGGGGACCAGACCTATAACTGGGGCAGGGCCAGACCAGGAAGCCAGTTGTATCCTGGAGTCGAGAGACCCGAGAAGAACTCATCCGTGACTGGCCTGCTGGCGCTGCCGCGGCCCTCTGCCTCGTGAACCCATCGTCTTGGCCTGCTGGCGCTGCCGCGGCCCTCTGCCTCGTGAACCCATCGTCTTGGCCTGCTGGCGCTGCCGCGGCCCTCTGCCTCGTGAACCCATCGTCTTGGCCTGCTGGCGCTGCCGCGGCCCATCTCGTAGACTCTCCAGCTCGAGGATTGTGAGCTCGCCTCTTACCACCACCTGTACCGACCCGGTACCAAGACTGTCCCGCTACCCCCTTTCCCTACAGAGACTAGAAGTGAGAGGATCCCCCGGGTCCGAGATATCCTGTATTGCTAATATCCTTGCCGTACGAACCTTATATAAAGTATTGAACTCGACCTGGTGTGGTGCCTATTTGTGGGGAGGGAGGTAACTTGTCTGTACGATCGCCGGAGACGGTCCCCCTCGGGGATCTCTCCCTCAGTATCCGTCCGACCCTCAGGGTCCCCGTCTAACACCATACAACCCGGCGATTGGGTGTGCGTGAAGAACTTCCAGAGATCAAAGAACTTGGAGCCTCGCTGGAGAGAGCCCCGTCAAATATTGTTGACAACACGCACAGCTGTGAAGGTGGTCGGAAAGAAAAATTGGTTCCACTGTGTGCATTGTAAGAAGGTACCCTTGCCTTTGCCTTATGACCAGTGGGTCCGTGAAGGTATTGGCGATTTTGAAGGTGAAAGGGTCCCCCGATTCATACCTTTTAGCAATGCACGCCTAGATTGGACTCGATCTGAGAAAGAGGATGATGGTGTTTTACAGGAAGCTGTACCACCACATCTCAGGTTGAACACAACCAATCCAGAGACACTTTTTCAGGACCAGACTGTGCCAAATAAGACGAGATACAATTTGAGGCCTAGAGTGGCTAGAGACAATTGAGAATTTTTTTCTTTTGATTGCACTTTTCAGTGACACTGACCATCCAATTAGGTTGCAGGGTCGTGGTAAGGGTCTTAGTTTGTGACTCGAGTAGTGGCAATAGGCCTGCAGGACTTGCAGTGTCATAGGACGGCTGATAATCACAGCTGAGTGAAGAAGGAAGACTGCCACGAGCAACATTTAGAAGATGGATTCTGCTATACTAAAGGAAAATGATAACAAGGAAAAAATGAAGAAGAAATATTGCAAATTATTATATAATAGATGTGGTATAACATTGTGTATTTTAATCTTTTTATGTATTATATTAGCTTGTGTGGGTTGGGTTACTTATATTATGCAGCAGACACCTACACCTACCTCCCATTCCGTGCCTTTTCGGACCACTGCCTCCCCGCACCAGTTACATACATTACCAGAACATGAGCAAAGTAGGAGAATGGAATATTTTAATAATTCATTCATTCAATTGTTGCACTAACATCAATTGGTAGTCAACACCACTGATTGTTGGGTTTGTGGACTCTTGCCCCATACTACGGATAAAGGGATGCCATATTTAGTTTTACCTTTTTCCCTGAAGGGGTCCGCTTGGGCTTATACATCTATGTTCTCTAATGCTTACGAGAACCAATCCCAGCACCCTGTTGGTCCATATGGGTGTGTTGGGTTGACGTTAGTCATGACCCTCTGGCGAAGGGAATGGTGGCTATGTCTAAGCATTATAGTAAAATTAATGAGTTCCCCGCCGACGAACGACAGGCATACATTGGCTGGAACGTGACCCGTTACGTTACTAGCCTTACAGATAGGGCCAGGCGAAAAAGATCCCAGACCATATGGACTGTACCCCACCGAGGCCACCTGTGTCTCCAAGGAAATGGTCAGAATGCTAAGGCCCAATTGGGAAAGAGCTCTTGTGCACATACATATACCTATACATCCCAGACTTCTCCACCGTTAGTGGCATCTCAGGGAACATATTTGGTTTGCCATGACAGGGCCTATACATGGTTACCAACTAATTTCTCAGGGTCATGTTACGTGGCTTTTCTCCTCTCTCCGACATATACCGCCCCTTCAGGACATCACAGAAATAGGTGCAGGAGAGGCGTCATTGATCCAGAAGATACAGCAGGACAAGAGGGAGGCGACTTTTTCAAAGGGTTCCTCCCATTCTGGGGCCCTATGGCCAATAGCAGAAACATAAGGCATCTTGTTCGAGTTGTTGAGGCAACGATAGATGAAACTGTGGGGGCACTGAGTAACCTCACAGCCGAGCTTCAGGCGGACCGCCTTATGACATTACAGAACAGAATGGTTTTAGATATCATTCTTGCGGACCGTGGTGGGGTATGTAAATTGATTGGATCCAGCTGTTGCATTTACATACCTGACAACGCCCCTACAGTATACCAGGCCATCTCTAAATTGCACCTGATCGCTGAGTCCATTCACCAGGACGAAGGAAACTGGTCTTTGACAGGATGGTTCTGGGGATTATTGTCCACATGGGGATGGAAGGTACTGACTTTCATTGGAGTGACTTTGGCTATTATCTTTTCATGTTGCCTCTGTCTACAATGTGGTCCCGCTATCTGCGGCCTTAGTGCCAGATCTGTCTCACAGAAAGCAGAAAATATGAAAATGATGTTGCAACAACAGCTTGACGACCTCATGGCTATTAACATTGACTCAGATTAACGTGAGTCTGTGTTTTGCCTGCGTAATGGCAAAAGGAGGGTCTGAGGTAATTCAGTTTCGACTCCATTTTGTATTTCGTTGCCATTTTGTGTTGCCCTCACTCAGGCAGCTTGGCAAACCAAGTGTTTTGCCCTTTGTACTGCTACGTGTCAAATAACCCCCCTTCCTTGTTGTGAAGCCAATTCCAGGAACTAGCCAAACTAACTAATCCTTGTCTAGACTGACTAATCCTTGTCCCAACTATCTGTTGGCCTTCAGTACTCTTTCCCTGCCCTATCTTATCTGTTGGCCTTCGGTATTCTTTCCCTGCATTATCCTATTTCTCAAGTTGTCCTTTGAAGCACACAAACAGGTTCTGCCATTACTGGTTGACCTATAGGTGCTGTCATTGATTGACTTATGGGGTTGGGCAAGAACACGACTCAAGGGGGACGTTCTGGTCACATGGTGTCTTGTTTTGAATGTTTTCCTATTGGCTAATATTTGGTGCATGGGGAGTATTTTTTTTGTGGGTGTATATGGTTATAAAAGACTGTGAGCCACGGAGTGAAGGGGCAGTCTCCTGAGAACCTACTATTGGTGTACTTCTGGGACAACTGTGCATAGCTGCAGCTAATACATTTGGTTTTATACGCTAACAGAGTATTCCGTGTCTCTGTACAACAAGGCAGGTGAACTCGGAGATTTCAGGCATGCCCTGCGCCGCCAGGCCCTTCTAGGCCCGGTTCTTCAACGTGAAAGGATCTGTGATCACGGGTTCTCCTGTGAGCGATTGTGATTTGAATGTTTTTGTAAGTACTCCCAGGTTGTCTCCTAGGAAGAGAGTTAAATCTTTGTATTTGAAAGATTTTGTACAGCAGATCGTATGTGCTTAGTCTTACAATCAAGCTTTTGTATAATTACACTTAAACTGTATTTTGTTTTTTTTATTTGGTTTTTGATTTGTTTGAAAGAGGGAAGGTGTGTGGCATTTGCTCATTGTTAGTGGAAAGAAGGGGGTTCCCCGAGGGGTTTTAATGATATGGGCAGGCAGATGGGGAGAAACAACAAGGAAAGAAAAGAAACAACCCTGCCCTTGATATATTCAGGTCCCAAATCGGATCCAATTGATACTAATGGGGAGGTAAGTCTAGGAATCAGAACTGCACAGAGTATAAGGCAAGTCAATGTACATATGCATCAGAAGAGTTTAGGTTTTTTGATATGTTTATTATTTATTGATTTATTTTGATTTTACGTATCAAATTGACAGTGTACAAAAAACTATTTACATTTTTATAAGAAACACATAATATATACATTTTTAGATATTCCTGATAAAAGGTAAGAATAAAAGGAAGAAACAAAGTTTTATACCTGTCAGCAATCCTACCCAGCAAAGTGTTCAACACCATTCATTTAATTCGTAATGTTCATCCCCACATTCATACACACCACTTTCATTCACTAACATAATCCTAATTTAAACAGCAAAACAGATTTCCTAATATATACAACATGGAAATGTATGGTCTATTCCATGGGCTTTAGTAAATATTCAGGAGTTAACGACAGTAAGGGAAATCCTGATGAATATATGGAGATCCTGATGTTTATAAGTCTGTCGTTTTCCTGGATGCGTAAGCCACGAAAGCCGACGCGCGTTTCGGTGTAAGGCCAGATAGCCACACCTTCATCAGGGCTGAGGGTTTTTATTGCTGGGAGAGGGGCAGGTACCAGTAAATCCAAGATTGAGTTCCTAGATATCTGGGGATGAACATTACGAATTAAATGAATGGTGTTGAACACTTTGCTGGGTAGGATTGCTGACAGGTATATAACTTTGTTTCTTCCTTTTATTCTTACCTTTTATCAGGAATATCTAAAAATGTATATATTATGTGTTTCTTATAAAAATGTAAATAGTTTTTTGTACACTGTCAATTTGATACGTAAAATCAAAATAAATCAATAAATAATAAACATATCAAAAAACCTAAACTCTTCTGATGCATATGTACATTGACTTGCCTTATACTCTGTGCAGTTCTGATTCCTAGACTTACCTCCCCATTAGTATCAATTGGATCCGATTTGGGACCTGAATATATCAAGGGCAGGGTTGTTTCTTTTCTTTCCTTGTTATTTGCTCATTGTTATACTGATGCCATGGTTACGAGGGAATGTATGTCGCATGCTCCCTAGTTACGGTGGGTTTGAATGTGATATTTTAAAATGAGCAGAGGCTGTTGATGGACCTACATGCTGAGCCTGGATGGGATCTTTTCCTTAAAGAATAAACACAAAATTCAACTTGTCATCCTGCCTGGAGTGCTCCTTTTTCAAGAACACTGCATCTTTCACTAACACTCGTCTCCTTTCCTCCCATCCTGTTTTCACTGCCTGTGGTTGCTTGGAACATACTATGTAGAGGTCCGTGATGCACGCATTGATTTACCACAAACTGTGATGTCTTTAATAGCTAATGTAATGAAATGGATAATGTGTTGCATGGCTAATCTGTCCAAAGCAGCAGCAAAATCGTTCAAGCATAACACCATTGAACAATTCCCTGACTCCCTCTTTGTTGATCCCCCCTAATCTGTCCAAAGCAGCAGCAAAACGGTTCAAGCATAACACCATTGAACAATTCCCTGACTCCCTCTTTGTTGACCAATTCCATAATGAGCGTCTAGGCAAGCTCAAAAATGAAATTTTTTTTTTCACCCACGACATCCCTTCCTGGTCCGCCAGCTTCTTCAATTCCTTCAACGTCTCCTCCTCCTCTTCTATCCCGCATGGGCAGCGGCTACAAATGTCCCCCTCCGCTTGCTTTAATGGTTTTCTCACCATTACACTTTATAACAATGGCACTGTCATGATCCAAGTTACAGACTCCTGCCTCTCTCTCTTTGACCACCTCTTCCACTCCCTTTGTCCCACTCACACAACTACGATCTCCCTCAATTCTTCTTCTTCTAGCTCCTCTCCTTTCTCCCCCCCCTGATCCCCCTATATTCCTCCAGGCCTCTCTACCGGGAGACCACAGGTCTACCCTTTGCCCCCCCTTCTCTTGCTCCCTCCTCTCCCATTCTGCCCCCTTCCCAATTTGTTCTTCTCCTTATCGCGTCCGCTTTACCTCTCTGGCTTCCACTCCCCCTCTCCCTCTGCATCTTTCCAATATTCCAATGCCATCTCCCGCCCCCTAATCCTACCCATCTCCCCCCTGCTTAATCCACCTTTCTTACAACCTGGTCTACCAATCAACTTTCCTTACCATCCCCCTTTCCTACCCCCTTCTCCTCAGCCCTTTCCACTCTTTCCCTTCCCTTGTACCCTAAATTCTTCTCTTACACCTCCCATCTCTCTTCAACCTCCCCTTCCTCCTCCTATGCTTCACAACCCTGTCTCCCCTCTCTGTAAATCCTTCCTCTGACCTTACAGTCCCATTCTCTTCCCCCAACTACCATCTAGCCCATTCCCCCCACTCTGCCTGGTGCCTGCCCCCCTACGTTCTTTTGTACAGCTCTCTGACACCTTCGGGTAAAGTCTGCGCTATATAAACAAGCATTTGCAATGCAATAGGTCTCGCATTATTTAAGTTTGAGCTATTATTATTGTAAATGGCAATGTTTTTTGCTTTATGCTATAGTTTTCTTATGTACATAAAAAGCTACATATAAAGTATTTGTTGTTAAAATTATTTATGCAGTATTTAAATTTGTTTGCATAAAAGATTACAAGGATATCTTAGCAAAAAAGTTAAACTTTTTAATGGTAATTGACTAAATGTCCATTTGTACATTTTAATTTCAAATAGGTAAGTGTAAACATCACAAATATATTGTGCAAACAGTGCAAAATATTTTAGCCCTAAATATTTTTGTTTTACGAGGTAGTTTGTAAGAAAATGATTGTAAAAGGCAAACACTGTAATTAAAATGTAACATATAACAGTACAGTTATGGCTAGTAAACATACATTAGTAGTATAGTATAATTGTAAACAAGATGTAAATAAGACTACAGAAATTAGCATGAATTATCACTTTAACATCAACTTTACAAACATTTTGAAAACACGATCACAGCTGGTAATCATGCATTGGCTTGTTATTACAAGCATTTCATTTTAATAAATATTTCTGATTCCCAAAAACAAATATGACAGTCTCTCAAAATAATGGCTTTTCAGTTTTAGTTGTATTTTTGATCTCCATGTCATCAAGTACTCATGAATATTACTGCCCCATGGACAGAGTCTGGCTTTACATGTCTACATATCAACATCCAATTCCATGAACACCCATCGCATGCCAGGGATGACCATACATATCAACATCCAATTCCATGAACACCCATCGCATGCCAGGGATGACCATCACCGCTGGTGAAGAGAAGCACAATTGGGTCAAGAATGCCCACAATACGTTGTGGTCCCATTATACCAGGGATGGGCTCAATAATGCCAAAGATGCCAACATCATGCCAAGCATTGCTAGACTTAAAGTGGGAATAATTCTAACAGGGACACCACCAATAAATTAAGAAGGAACACCATTACGCTAAGGCAAGCATTACCGCCTTCGGGTAAAGTCCGCGCTATATAAAAATGCATAAATACATGAATAAAGAAATACCGCCTTCGGGTAAAGTCCGCGCTATATAAAAATGCATAAATACATAAAAAAATAAATACCGCCTTCGGGTAAAGTCTGCGCTATATAAAAATGCATAATTAAATAAATAAATACATACCGCAAAACATCCTCGTTACTCTGCCGGCCTGCGACCAGGAAGTCAGGCAGGCCGGCGCGACACCCGGAAACAGGAAGTAGGAGGGCGGGAGCCTACCCCGCCTCCCACGGAAGAGCCGCGATTGGAGCCGTGTTGGGAGCAGGGAGCACCGGAGCAGGCAGGAGCCTACCCTGCGCCCCGGTGCCGAAGGAGGGAAGAAGAGTCCTGCTGCCGGGCCTTGCAGCTGAGGAGAGGAAGCCGGTGAGTGCGTTGCTGAGCGGCGGGCAGGCGGAGGGAGAGGAGCATGTAGGCGCGGGGGGGAGGCGGCCTGTGTATGTGTGTGTATGTGTGTGCGTGCGTGTGTGTATGTGTCTTGGAGTGCGTGTGTGTGACTGTGAGGGAGGGGGTGTGTGTGTGAGCGAGTGTCTGTCTGCGACGTGTGTGTGTGTGTGTGTGTGTCTGTGTGTGTGCATGCATGCATGCGCGGTAGGCTGGGAGGGCGGCGCATGCGCAGTAGGCTGGGAGGGCGGCGCAGGACGGAACGTGCGCGTTCGCGCAGCCAAATCCGACTGCTAAAAATCGTGCCAGTTTTGTGTCCCTCATTCCCCGGCATCAGACAGCTATAGAGTCTCTGTCCCTGTTCCAGGGCGAGACCTAAAAAGCATTAAATAATTAAATAAATAAATAAACAAACACTTATGAGGTCCTAAGAGCGAAACCTACTGGCTATGCCAATGCTTATTTTTTGGGAGGCGGGCTGGGTTCAAAAGTGCCTCGCAGGTACTTCTCGAAACGAGGCCCCGCCCGCTTTTCACTCTTAGAGATAGTTCTTCAAGTTGGCAGGTATGTAGGCCTACATTTTGAATTTATTCCACCGGGAGTATTACAATTCCAACATGGCTCCTCGGTTTGCAGATACAATATAAGGATTCCTCGCTCACAGCCAATAACTGTGATACCCAGCATCGCACTTTCGTTATAAAGTAGCGATCTTTCGGCAGTGCGATGTCAACATTCAGAAGGAAAACGTGAGATGTAGTTCTTTCTTGTGCTAAGTGTATATAACTGGGTCATTTCAAAATAAAATTCACATTTAGTGTGAAAATAGAGAATACGGATGTACGAAAAATACATATCACGAGTGGATAGAAACAAGTATAGATTTTGTGACAATTCTAAATGTTCTCGTTTCGTAATTTTTACTTCACATCAAATTATTTCTTCGAGAGAATGTATAAGTAATATTCTGGCTGCGCCTTCTCAGAACAAGATACGTTCTTGTCTAATATGGCTGCCAGATGCCGAGCCATTGCTCTTGGCTAAAGGGGAGGGCGTCGGCATTTCCTGGTTCGATGCTGGCGGAGTTCTTACCCTGTCTTAAGGGGGTTATTAGAGTACATCCATCTTGGCAGCCGTCGTGTTCAGTTTCTAGCTGCTGCGCAAAGGTGACTTGCAGGTGAGAATGATGTTACTTATTTATTGGGGCTACGTCACGCGGATGTTGTTTGGGACTGTAGTGACAGGATACATGCTACCGGTAGCTTGGATCGGTTAAAAGGACAACCCCCCCTCTGGTGGGGGCTGCGTCCAGGTCTTCATTTTGGCTCGCTGCTGCACCCTTCCGACCATTGCAACGTTTCACACGTCTCCGTTTGTTTGGTGCACTTAAGACATCCTTATAACAATTAAAGACTATGAGACGTGAATCCAGATTAAGAAAGCATCAAGAAACAGCAGACGTTAAGTATTCGAGCAGTAGTGTTCCTGTGGTCACGGGACCCGCAGACATTTGCCTTGTTTTGGTAGGATCTGTGGACTGGGGAGTCTAAACTTTTTTTTTTTCCGTAGGAAAAAACCCTTTCATACCAACATGGTTGCCGTATATATAGCAAGTGGTCCGATTCGGAAAGAACGATGGTTTGCACGGCTGTAGTCAGTTACTAAGACAGGCACGCAGACATATGATAGTGATCCAAAGCAATTTCTTTTACCTGAGAAAAACACCAAACTATTGCATGTTAAAAAAGTCAAAATTATGTGTTATTTCGCAGTGAAAATTGCAGATTAAATGTGTCAAACAAGTTCACCTTACATTTTTAGGTTTAACATTAGCCTATACCTTACTATTTTACTAAAATACATATCAAGTACTTACTTAAAAGGGCTTTCAGCCACCTCTCTTCACCTATTGGACTGTTGCTGCTGCTGCATTCATTTTTTAGGTCTCGCCTATTAATCCCGCAAGGGATAATGGGCGAGAATACAGAGACCAAACCAAGGTCTGAAACCATTGCGGATTTCGGACAGTTCGTGTGGTGTACTGGTGCGGAACGCGTGTCCACATCAAAGCCATCAGCCTCCCTCCGACAGGCAGCTCTGCCTCAGGCATTCACCCCAGCGTGCGCTCGGCCTCACTTCTCCTCCCCCTAATTACATCCCTGCTGTTTCACTTCTTTCACGGCCGCGAGGCCCTGCTTCCAAGGGATCCGCTCCCTAGTTTCCTATCTGGCTGTATAATTTTAAAGTTTCATTCCCTAACTGCATCTAAAACATAACAACTAGTTACATCGCTGGCCTTTTCAATTTGAAGATCAGTACGTGCCAACATTTATCTATACATTTGCCTTTCCTGCTGCTATAATTAACTGTTAGTTGTATCTCCCCACACACTGTAAAACGCTTTCTCTACCCTCTTCCTCTCTCCTTTGCCTCTTCTCTCTCCTGTAACCCTTATTTCCCCTTAGCCTCTCCCTTTCTTTACCCTCTTCCTCTCTCCTTTGCCTTTTCTCTCTCCTGTAACCCTTATTTCCCCTTAGCCTCTCCCTTTCTTTACCACCTTCCTCTCTCCTTTGCCTCTTCTCTCTCTTGTAACCCTTATTTCCCCTTAGCCTCTCCCTTTCTTTAAAAAAAAAAAAAAAAATCTCTCCGGTTCTCCTTTCTTCTCTGTCTGTTCTCATTCCCGCCACCCCTTATATTCCAACTGCTTTCAATACAACACAAAGGATGTTGTTTGTTGTGACTGCTGTGCAGAAAACTTAATTTAACCCGGTATCTGCCACAATTCCATGCCATAAAACTCTATTTGTTACTCTTTCCTCTCAGCCAGGCCCTTTCACATCCTCGGGCGCCACCATGCACTCATATTAAAATGTTGTGACTGATGTGCAGGAAACTTTATATCCCTTCATATTGTACTCAACCACTTCTTTTCACCCTCAAAACCAGGCGCGTAATATAGGCCCATGCAAGAGGTTAATTTAAACAGCTGTCTTTCAGTACGCACATGGGGGTGTTAACAGAAAGTAGACCAGCGTCACCCCTGCAGGGGGCTTAATTTGAGCCGGTGTCTGCAGTAACGCACATTGCTACATTCCAATAAAACAAAAAAATGAATGCACAATATATAAACATGCATTCCTAAAACAACACTGAGCATTCTAGCCTGTCATTTTCAGCCAAGTCACAACTTTAAAAAGGATGTATGCACGTCATCTGGAGACTTGCCTCCCCTCCACCCCATGGCCACATTTCTCTTCCCCTTCTTTCATTAACATGACCTCCTGTATCCATGCCAGAAAACTACCACTGTTCCTCTTTCTTCCAAACTTCCCTTCACAATCCTTTTTTTTTTTCTCACCTTCCTCATCCCTTCTGTCTTCCCCCAAACCCCACCACCATCACTTCTCTTATCTTCCTCATCCCCTGTTCCCCCACCCTCACTTGTTGTCTGCATACTATAAGCACTTCCTCAGGTGCTTCCCCGCAGTTGGGACAACTCTTAACAGAAAGCAGACTTGCGTCGCCATGGTAACAGCAGTCTCACAAAACACCCCTCCCCAACTCTAAAAAAAAAAAAAAAAAAAAAAAAAACAGCTCTGCAGTACACTTTATTTCCCTAGATTTGCTACTCACACGCATCCTTTTAATGTTCCCCTATCTCTCGCCCACTTACTTTTCTTCAAAATATATGTTCCGAAGGCATGAATGCAAAAAAAAGGCACAAATACAAAAAAAATCAAATAACATGTGTAAAGTCTGTATTGGGGAAAAAACACAGGGGGCTTAATCTAAGCAGGTGCAGAGAGCTTGTTTTAGAACGTTCACAGGTATATCCTGCAACAAGAAGCAAAAGTGCCAGGACAAACAAACTTTGATTTAAACATTCACAGCTAAAACATTACACTTACATATAACATTGAAAGCATAGCATTGTCGCTAAAGCCACTTAGATTCGCATGCTACATTCGCAAGTACTTCACAGGCTATACACAAGTGACGCCAGTGGGACAGAAGGCAGACAGAGTTTTCCGGATTGATTGATGCCTTTGCATTTGCAAGTGTTAGCTGTAAACATTGCCAAGTCGCCAGTTGATCACAAGACACACACAGACATCCTCTTTTAATTTAAAGTTTTAGACACGGCACCAGTAGAGCAGAAGCTAGACACACACATCCTCCTTACTGAACGTCTTCACTCTGATGCGATTTCTAAATACTTCAGACGGTATGCTCAATTTTTATTTAAAAAAACCTACCCATCTGATACTGTTTGCATATCATTCACACATCAACTTAATTAAAAAAAAACTGTCTCCAGCCGGACTCTGTGATTTTTTTTTTTTTTTTTACTTACTCACAAAAGACGTACGTGCGCCGGTAGCACTGTAACAGCATCTCGCTCAGACATAATTTAAAAAAAATCACTTTATAGCACAGCTGCATAATGTTCTGTACCGTTCACAACTATATCCAACAACATGGTGCAATAGCAGTAAAAATAAACCATTTATTTCAATGTAATCTCCGGGAAGCCTAGGTTATTTGTTTGTTAAAAATCACTACATAATCTATCCGTCTACCCCAATACTGCGCTCAATTTTTTTATGTAAACTCAATTTCAGTGTACAAGCCAAAGAAAAACATAGCCACGACATCTCCAGCTGGAGGTAACACTCCTGCCACACGGGAAGCATCCTTTACAATGCAACTTTTACCACGCAGTGCCTTTACGACGCAACTTTTACAACGCAAACCATTACAACTCATTGCGCTGGGGGGCGCTCTAGGATAGGGAATAGGTTTAATTTACTATCCAACACCTTCCCTACTATCCACGGGGACTGGAGTTGGAATAGTAAATTAAACTATTCACTATCCAGCGCCCCAAAGCACTATGCGTTGTAAATGCATGCGTTGTAAAAACATTGTTGTAAAGGCATGCGTGGTAAAAGCATGCGTTGTAATGTCATATATCCCTGCCACACAGACAGCATCACAAACTGTAAGTAGCACAACTACTTATCACAGTGCGCCAATTAATACTGGAGATTCATAACAAAACTAAAACACTCTCTTACACACACACTATCTCACACACTGGCAGACACACTCACAAAGCATGTTCTCACACACGCACACTGCTGTCTCTCTAACACACCACGCTCTAAGTAGGACACACACACACACACACTGCTGTTTCTTACACACACTCCTGTGTCTCACACACACACACACACACACACAGACACACACCTGTCACTCACACACTGCTGTCTCACACACTGCAAGACACATCAAATACAATAGAGAAATATCACACTACTGTCTCTCTCACATTGCTGACTCTCACACTACTATATCTCTCACACAACCTGCTCTCACTAACACACACACAATGCAGCATCTCACTCACCATGCTCTCTCTACCACACACACACGGTTGCATCTCACCCACCATGCTCTCACTACCACACACACACTGCTGTCTATCACAGTTGTCTATCACACACACATACACACTGCTATTTCTTACACACACTAGCCTCCCTCGCACAGCTTTAGGCCTCACACTGCGCCCTCACACTACTTTAGGCCTCGCACTGCGCCCTCGCACTACTTTAGGCCTCGCACTGCGCCCTCGCACTACTTTAGGCCTCGCACTGCGCCCTCGCACTACTTTAGGCCTCGCACTGCGCCCTCGCACTACTTTAGGCCTCGCACTGCGCCCTCGCACTACTTTAGGCCTCGCACTGCGCCCTCGCACTACTTTAGGCCTCGCACTGCGCCCTCGCACTACTTTAGGCCTCGCACTGCGCCCTCGCACTACTTTAGGCCTCGCACTGCGCCCTCACACTACTTTAGGCCTCACACTGCGCACTCGCACTACTTTAGGCCTCACACACTGCATAGTAATTGCATACAACTGTATCGCAGTCAGCGTCTTTACATCAAAACATTTACTTTACTATACACACCAACATAAAACACAAAAAATTTACACACAAATCATAAACAACAACACACATTGCCTCATCCAAATCTTAAAAAGCTACCTACACTTTACACAACTACTCTAACAAACAAGGCAACACTAACAATAGGCACCGGCATAATACCTCTACTTTACTCCCCCCAAAAAAGCTTTACTCCCCTGCTCTTCCTCTCCGTAAATCCTCTACACGACACCAGCACTTCTCTCACAGGGTTTCCCTACACACATGAAAACCCCGCTCTAACATTTTCACCCTCCGCTGCCTCTACTCTTCACCCGGGCCCCCTCCTTGGACCCGGGACTTCGCCAATTCTCCCGCACCGCATGGCTTTCCGTTCAAAATGCCGCCCTAACGTAACCACGTTACAGACGTCACGTACGCTTACGTCCGCAAGCCCCACCCACTTCCAGGCGGCACGTTAAAACTAGGCTGTAACAAAAAACAAGGTGACCCATCCGCAAAGCTCTCAGTCTTTGTTTTCCATCTCAGGGCCTTATTGATGGTGCTCCAGTACATTGCAATTACAGCACAAACAACTGTTTGTGCAGGGTTTGCGAATATAAATGCTGCAGTGGTTATATTACCTGGTGTTTCTCCCGTGCTATTAATTCTGCACCCCATTACATTTCGGACGGTTGGCTTGCCAGAATTTAAAGGGTGAAGGCTGGAGCATGTCGATTTTGGGGTGATAAGCTCCAAAAAGAAAATATTATGCCTCATTTTTCACACCCTCTCACACACCCTCTCACACACCCTCTCACCCCCTCACCTCATGCCTCACTGCTGCACGCCACACACTGCTGCACACCTCACACTGCTGCACACTGCTGCATTACTCGTACTGCTGCCGGCCTCACACTGCTGCCGGCCTCACACTGCTGCCGGCCTCACACTGCTGCAGGCCTCACACTACCACCACATCACTCGGGGACACCACCACATCACTCGGGGACACCACCACATCACTCGGGGGCACCACCACATCACTCGGGGGCACCACCACATCACTCGGGGGCACCACCACATCACTCGGGGGCCCCACCACATCACTCTGGGGCATCACTCTGGGGCATCACTCTGGGGCATCACTCTGGGGCATCACTCTGGGGCATCACTCTGGGGCACCACCACATCACTCTGGGGCACCACCACATCACTCTGGGGCACCACCACATCACTCTGGGGCACCACCACATCACTCTGGGGCACCACCACATCACTCTGGGGCATCACTCAGGGGCATCACCACATCACTATAGGACACCACCACATCACTCTGGGGCATCATTCAGGGGCACCACCACATCACTCTGGGGCATCACCACATCACTCGGGAGCACCACCACATCACTATAGGGCACCGCCACATCACTATAGGGCACCGCCACATCACTATAGGGCACCGCCACATCACTCTGGGGCACCGCCACATCACTCTGGGGCACCGCCACATCACTCTGGGGCACCGCCCCATCACTCTGGGACACCGCCCCATCACTCTGGGACACCGCCCGATCACTCTGGGACACCGCCCGATCACTCTGGGACACCGCCCGATCACTCTGGGACACCGCCCGATCACTCTGGGAGCACCGCCCGATCACTCTGGGAGCACCGCCCGATCACTCTGGGAGCACCGCCCGATCACTCTGGGAGCACCACCACATCACTCTGGGAGCACCACCACATCACTCTGGGAGCACCACCACATCACTCTGGGAGCACCACCACATCACTCTGGGAGCACCACCACATCACTCTGGGAGCACCACCACATCACTCTGGGAGCACCACCACATCACTCTGGGAGCACCACCACATCACTCTGGGAGCACCACCACATCACTCTGGGAGCACCACCACATCACTATAGGACACCACCACATCACTCTAGGGGCATCACCACATCACTCAGCCCAACCACATCATAACTCAGCACCACAACAGCACTATCCTTGCTTGCTACCAACAAGCATTGCCATAGCCAATAGGACTTGCATTAGGAAAGTGTAAGCTTTTGGCTTTGTGAATAACAATGCTATTAATTTATATATATTCAAAGCCAACACATATTTAAAAAAAAATTCATTTACAGTACCAATAGCTCACACTTTCCTAATGCGAGACCTATTGCATTGCAAATGCTTGTTTTTGCTTCCTATCACTACAGCATGGGGCAATGGGTCAGTCTGCTTAAGCCTCCGTTTAACGTCACATTGAGTGACTGCATTTTGAAGGGCCAGTGGCATCCCTGTGTTGTCGCTAACTGTTAAGTCACAGGGGCTTCGCTTAGTATGGCGAAATGGTTGCTGTGATGAAAAACTTGTGTGCAAACCACCTTGGCATGCTGGCGGCTGGTGACATCTGAAAGTGGTAGGGCGTAAAAGTTGGGGACTATTGTGAACAGGATTCGGAGGGGGGGGGGGTTCTCCCCCTGGGAAATTTGGAGGAAAAAGAGTGCACAAATGGTGTGGCCCACATCCCATCTCACACACACATTTATGTCACCAAGTCTATGATGTTAGGTAGAACAGCGCAATGCACTCTACTAAAGTGTGTGTAAAAATGTACCCCCAATGCAAGCATCCTTTACCTCAGGGTGCTTCCTATGCTCAGGGTTAAAATCATTATTCTAGACCAATTCAAAAGGGGTAGGTATACGTGTGCATAAATGTTATCGTACACTCATTTATTTATTTTTTGAGTTCCATATAGCGCGTACTCGACCCAAAGGTATTCAAAGCGCTTTACATGAGCATCAGTTGCGTTACAGACGTACACGCATATGGTGACATGGTTTGTGCATTCTCAGCCACACCTTCACAACAACAAAGCATTCCCCACAGAGGTCACAAGGAACTCATTCACTTTTATCCCTCTATTCAGCTACACTAGCATTTAATGCTTACATGTGCCATCTTTCCCAACTTTTGCTTCAAATTTTAGCATAGGCGCAGCAACAAAAAAGGATAAAAGCACATCTCTGGTCCTCACATACAACATCAAAACACTCTCTATCCCGCCCATATAACGGATGTTCCTATATAGAAGCCCGCTACTGCACAGCAAATGTTCCTCTGTGCCTCATTAGGGGTGTGTGGAGCGCTATATAAGTGCAACTAAAATACAATACAGAAAACATATATACGGGCAACAATGCACAAAGAGACAACACACGGACACGCGGAGGTACCAATACCGAATCACTATAAGGCAGTACAGTACAGGTAATACCTGCAATGTATAATATGTATGGCCGAGTTATGCATTAATAGTAGTTTACGTACCCGGCCAGGGAGCATAGCTATGGCACAATGTATGTGGTAACTGCCATCAGCCAATGGAGATATGACCCTTCTATGCAGTTTAGACAACAATCACCCTGATCACAGAATACAAACGCGGCACTAATCACAACTATTGTTAGTACAGCGCCTCAGCAAGTAGTGACTCGATTCAAAGCACTCTAATACCCTCACAGGTCATGTCTCTGCTATATAAAACTTTATAAAATGAAAATAAAATAAAGGATCAATGTTTGAGGGAAATGGGTGACGCCACCTGTCCAGTAGTGGCTGGCATTACGGGCGGGTGGGGTGGGGGGGTGGAAATGGTGTTGTCGCGCTGTGGAGGGGATGGGGGGGAGGCAGGATAAATAATAAAAGTATTAAAGTAAAACTTACCTTCCCGCCTTTAAGTTCCAAGACTCCTGGCTCCTGACTCCCGCCATCCTTTGTTTCGAATTCCCAGGGTGCTCGTCAACCGGAAGGCTGCAGGCAGCCTCCCTCCCCTCCACCGCGGCGTCTTTGATTGGTCCGGCCGCTTCCCCACTCGCGTCATTTTCTCTCTGTATGCTGCAGCATACAGAGAGAACAGGGAGAGTGGGCGGTGTTACTCGAGGGCAGGGGGAGTGGCTTGCCCACTGTTGTTAATACTGTCTGTTTGGGCAGCCTGAGGTCGACCAAACAGACTGTATTAACAACAGTGGGCAAGCCACTCCCCCCTGCCCTCGAGTAACAACTCCCACTCTCAACCAGGAACTTCTGCTTTCTCGCCGTGCAAGAAGGCAGAAACAAATGGTAGTTATTACGGTAATAATGTAAATGTATGTATACTTGTAAAGCGCACTATCACCTTTCAGGCATCCTGGCGCTGTATACCGCTGTGGAACCCTTCCTGGCTTTCCCTGTGAGATGCCCCCTACTGGGCACCCCCAAGGTGAAACCAGGCATCCTAGTGCTTTCGAGGCCGTTGTGGAGATTAAGCAAGCTATTGCCCAGAGTTGCAGAGTGGGACCCATGATTAGAGTAGGCACCGAGGCGAGAATTATCGAGTCCGTGGACATTGAGCCCAAGACCCTGCCGCGTCGGGAATTAAAGCCTGGTCCGGGGCCAGACCTCTGCCTTGGGGTCTGCCGCTCTAATCGGTGAGCCACACTTCTCCACAACTCCTTCTCCATAACTACCATTTGTTTCTGCCTTCTCGCACAGCGAGAAAGCAGTGAGGCGGTGCCCAAACGCCCCCATAGAGGAGCCGCCACTGGCTCAATTGCGTAACCCCCTGGATGATCTGTAGGCTGAGGCTAATTAATTTGCCCACCTGGGGCTAGCCATCTGTAACTTCCTTATGAAGCCAATTGGACCTGGTAACCCCAGGGTCCAAGTGGTGTCAATCCTCCTGGAGAAAGTCCTCTGCAAACTTGCATAGGCGCTCAAGCTTCGTGTAAAGGGGCCCAGTATATCAAGTGTAAGGAGATTGAAACCGAGTACTGGAGGGGGGGGGGGGGGGGCGGCTGGCTCAGTTTTGTAGGCAGAAGGACTCCAGGACCTTCGTTAAGGTTGTTTAGGACATTGGTACCCTGGGATTCAGTGATAATTCAGTTAGAACTACTACTAGCCTAGAGGTGTGGGTGAGACATTTGAGTGTTCTATACTGCTATATGCTCTGTCCTCTGGAAAGCCTGTAGGCAGCGGTGGTCTCCCAATAAAATTGAAATTTACCCTAAAAGAGGGTCGTGAAGCGATCATGAAGTCCGCATCTAACAAGACTCTAAGACCTGATCGGTTCCCTATGGACATGTAAACATTTTGTTCCAAAATTGTGGGCCCCTTTATTGTGTAATTGTTTTGATGCTTCTACTACCTTCGGCCTCCCTGATTCATGGCATACTTACATTATTGTACCCATTTTTAAAGGGTGACCCGCCGTCTCCAATTTATTGTCCAATTTCCCTGCCTGATTCCATTGGAAAAATGGCAGGGTGGGTTGTGCTGGAGCGCCTGTTGTCTTTGGCCAGGGAGACGAACACACTGTCGGAGGTGGAAGTATGGTTTCCAGGAGCGCGGTACGGTGGCGCAATGCCTAAATTTAGACTTGCTCATTAGCAAGTATACCATCTTGAAGCGGGGCTCCATCCGCTCCGCATTCATGGATCTATCTAGCGCCTTCGACAGTGTGATGAGATCTAAATTGTGGGCCTTGTTGAGTGATCTGAGGTGGACCCAGGGCTTGTCCAATTTTTGTAGACCTTGCAGGTATGGCTCTGCTGGTAAGCACACCTACGGCTTCCTGCTGAGGAAGGGCGTACGCCAGGGATGTGTATTGGCCCCAATTCTATTTCTGTTGTACATTAACGTTCTTGAGGCGGCACGATCTGCCTCTGCTGCGGATGTCCCGCAGATGGGCAAAAAAAAGTGCCCGCATTACAATACGCTGACGATGCGGCACGATCTGCCTCTGCTGCGGATGTCCCGCAGATGGGCAAAAAAAAGTGCCCGCATTACAATACGCGGACGATGCTGTCTTATTTGGGAGAACACTCCAGAGTCTAAACATCCTATTTTAGGAGTTTGTCCGCATCATGGGGTCCCTCGGTTTAGTCATGAATTGTTCAAAAACTTAAACTATGTTTTGCAACCCCAAATCTATGAAGAAGAACCAAGGCTATCATGTTGCCTCTACCCAAGATTTTTCATATCTGGGTATGGTCTTCGATGTCTGGGAACCTGCAAGTACAAAGCCTCCCAAAGCTTTTCTAGTGCTGCCGGTTACATCTAAAGCTTAGGGCAAACAACCTTTACAACGAGGTTGTTTCACCGCTATACATTTACATCGCGGTCATTACAACGCAAGTCGTTACAACGACTTGCGCTGGATGGCGCTCTACGCTAAGGAATGGTATGATTTACAATTCCAACACCTTCCCTACTGTTAAACACCCTGCAGTTGGAATAGTAAATCATCCTATTTCTAAGTTCAGCGCCTCTAGCGCAAGTCGTTGTAACGACTTGCGTTGTAATAACCACGATGTAACGTACCACGATGTAAATAATTGTGTTGTAACGTCACATATTCATAGCTTAGCCTCATGTATTGGCAGAAAGCCATGGCCCCCCCCCCTGTTGGAAGTCTTTCGGAGCAATGTCTCCTCATTCTTACGTATGGGGCTGTCATCTGGGGATATTCCAACACCACCACTCTGCAGACTGAAGAGAACAGGGTCTTGCAAAGTCTCTTAGGTGTACCCACATCTTGTGCCACCTATATACTTCATCAGAAGCTTGAGGTTGAGTATGTAGAAGACAGTATCAAATTGGCCCCTTTGTTGCTATAGTGTGCTGTCTGGGTGAACCCACCAAGTCATTAGGAAGGTGATCACTGATAGCCTTGCTTGCGATATAGGCTTGGCCATACCCTGGTTGCAATACATTAAGCATGAAATGTCTGATGTGGGGAGACAGACTCATTTCTACCCCCTCTGCTAAATCCAAGGCTGACTTAACCTGGCTTAGCAAAGCGCTCCAATCCAGGAAACGGCGGCTTAGAGAGGAAGGGGAACTTGCTAAGATCTCTGTAAGGGAGTATGTGAATCTGCAAACCACCCCAAATATTGAGCTGTATTTGTCATGGGTGCCTGGTTCAGAGTCCTTTTCACCAGATTCAGGTTTGGCATTGTGAGGTGGCATTTGAGCTTCCTTCTGGGTCAATTTGATGCTAGTAATGTGCTACTCTGGCCTTGTGATGAGTCCTTGCCCCAGAGTTTGCTCCACTTCCCTTTCTCTTGCAAGTACTTTCTGGCATACTCCAAAAGGTTTTTAGTCCCATTAATTAGAGTATGTGGAATCAGGAGATGTGCAGAATAAAAGTATTTGAATTCTTTTAAAGAATTGTATTTCTTCGTCCTGACGATAAAAAGCTAAGAATGTTCTCAAGACTTATTGGAACTGTACTGTTTAATTAAAAGTATGTGGCTAAGGCAAAAAGAATGAGTAATGTCTCAGAATATGAAGAAAAGAATGAGACAAGTTTGAAAAGCAAAGCATCATTAGCCAACACAATATCCACTTACTGAACCAGTTAATAGAAAGAAAATGAACAAAGGGGCCTGACTAAAAGGGCAAAAACTGTCAAAGCCATGGCTCCAAGACCAGATGCTGTTTCAAAATCTGACTGAAATGCCCCACTCGTGAGGAATGAACATGGTGAGACTGCGCAGCCAGGATAAATGTCCTAAACAAACTGAAGCCCACTTTTCACCTGAAAGCATCACACAATGGCAGTGCAAGTACCAACCACAAGCACACAGGATAGAGTTCTGAAGCGCCCACATTATCAGTGAGAAGCCCATGAAATGGTAAGAAGGGAAGAGCGCGAACAAACGTGCTCACCACAGTACACTGCAAACTTGGAATATTTCACTGAAAAATAAAGGCACACCATGCAGTATATTATTTTATGTTAGGAAAATGAAGTTACTCTACTTGTCTTGATTGTGAGCAGAAAGAAAAGACACGTTTGTGCTCAAAGCCAATGACCATGTGGGGATTTGAGTAGTTTCATTTGGTCCACTTGCCTGCTGTGGTGTGTTTTGTTACGTCTTGTGAGAACTTTTGTTTGTTTTCATTCTTAACTGCTATTCAAAAAGTGTCCCAAAGGAAAGCCTAATATGAGTCTCCGATCTTAAGATAAAATTGCAAACAAAATGTAAACAAATAAGTATTAAAAACAATAATAAAATAATGAATCGAAAAACAGGGAATATAATGTACAAGTAATCTGATGCCTTCAATTCAGTAAAAACAAGCATTTACAATGCAACGGTTTCGCCTTTGGAAAAGTTAGAGCTATTGGCATTGTAAATGACAAAATTTGTATTTATGTGTTGGTTTTGAAAACAGATAAATAAATGGCATTGTCATTTACATTGCCAATAGCTTAATCTCTCGCAAATGTGAGACCTTATTGTACCCTACGGACGAGCTCAGCAGACAGCAATTACTACCACACACACACACACACACACCCAGAGCCACACACACACACACACACACACACACACACACAGAGCCACACACACACACGCACCCAGAGCCAGCCACACCCAGAGCCAGCCACACACACCCAGAGCCAGCCACACCCAGAGCCACACACACCCAGAGCCACACACACACTTAGCAGAAACTTCTCATTAACCGATTGCATGCTGTGTGTGTAATTTCAACGGGCATATTTATTAGATAAATATGGCCAGTTGTTTTTTGGGGGGGTAGTGGTGGGCTAGGTTTCAAAATATCACAGACAATTCAGATAATGACTCCTTGATCTTCAGAGAAGTTTAGCGAAGGTAAGTCACCAACCATTCTCAACGAAGGCAACTTCTAGGTTTCACCACATGCAGTAAATATGAAGGAGAATGAAGCTTCAGGAATGTTGTCCTTTTCTTACAAAACCTCAGCTCTTCCTCCAACACCTTTAAATGTTCTTTATACTCACAGTTCTACTAAAGTAGGATTTTGGGTTACTCAGTTTAAGTATTTCAAAGAGAGACAAAAATAGGTAATAGGTCTTTAAAAAAATCCAGAAATGGATACCTTGTTGGGGCTAATAGGACATAATGCATCTACGAGTTTTCAGTAGCAAACAGATGAAGGCTCAGAGTGGCCTTACCTAACCGGCGTGTCAGCATATCTACATAAAGTAAATTTAAATACAATAAATCTAAATGCAACTCACATAACCTGTCAATATCCTGTAATGTGACTTGGATACAGCACTCTTGGCCTAAAAAAGTTACTGTTTAATGTCGAAAGCTAGCAAAAACAACTTTTCTTATGCTTGATTTGACACAGGTAAAAAATGAAAAATGCCCAGCGCTCCTCCAAAGCACTGGTTACCTTCCAGTGTATTTTTATACCAGTACATAATTCAAAGTTCTCCGACAGAAAACATATCAAAGAAGTCCATTACTCTAGTTGCTCCTGATAATTCTTTTACGATAGAATGGATTTGGTTTTCAATGTAACTATCGTTATGTTAACTGACAGGCCTGAAGAAGCGATAAAATCACGAAACATGTTGGCAGGATGTCTATTTTTTTGGAGTCACGCAATATTAGTGTAAATAACTGAAAGAATACTACCAGAAAGTGAAACTGGAGCAAAAATTGGACAATTGAATAAAAGAACTTCTCTGAAGCAGCAAGATTGATGGACTTCTTTGATATATTTTCTCTCAGACAACTTTAAAATTATGAAATAATTTTCTAATCCATTTTTGCTTTACACAAACTACTTTGTTTGGCTTATACAGTACACTCAAAAAGCAACTCAAAAGGCTTGAATCACAAATGTACTTCTTTCGAACTAAGGTTAGAAAAAATAGTTAGGTGTGCTGCAGGCGCAACAATTTAAGGGTGACATTTTACGATGCAGTACCAACTTTTCCTCATGTCACACACACTACAAACCAAATCGTCTCTTGATACTTTCATAACTATATTATTACATAACTTCAGCGTGTGTAGTAAACACGCTTCCACAATGAACAAGAAGTCCCAACTCCCAGTGGATAAAGTTGCAAAGTACGAGTTGCCGCTATTGACTGTTCCTGCCCAAGGAGAGGCGGGGCAGAAGAACATCCAGTCGCCCTTCTTGCTCTGCCAGTCTCCAGCCTACACAAGGATTGAGGGGGTGGAAAAACATACCTACAGCAGCACGAGTCCAATTATAGCCCACACTATAAACAATGCGCTTCACCTGCCTCATAGTGGGGAACTGCACAATCCACTGGAAAAGAAAGAAGAAATGAAAACATTTCTTCTCTCTATGCCTCCTTTCAGATGGCATTAACTTTTGGTGCTAAACCCTGTTTGCAATTACTGCTTGTAGATAGGGTTTTGCATCAAAAGGCATGGGTGGTTGCATGGAAACGCCAATGTACCACCCATGTAATGCTCCCTTGGCGCTTAATAACACAAAGCAATGCTTCGGTCTGCTTTGCGTTACTTGTAGGGTACTTTCCAACGCAAAACAAGTTTTGCGCTGGAAAGTAAATTGGTGTAAAAACATTTTGTGCTGGTTGTGACACTAACGAAGCGCAAAATGTTTGAGAATCTACCCTCAATTTCGAATTATTGCGATATCTGAGACCTGGCAGGACCCGACCAAGTTAAAGCATAGATCTGAGAGTTCTAATTCCTGAGTTTGTTAAATCTGTATTATACTCCAGATATATCTGTAGCCTGAGCCAAAAAGATCTTGTTAGTTTGGGAGATAACTGCTCTCTGACACCTGACCCTTTATGATAGTGTTACCTGGGTAATTACTCCATTGTCTCCTGTAATGTAAAAGATGAATCTTCTATTTAAGGCCAAAGTCCATATGAACTATATAAACTGTGAGATACCTCTGACTACAACACCCACGTTCCGAGATGAATAAACGTTACCCTGCCTGAGGCATGAGCCTATGAGATCTGTGTAAGCCGAGAGATAACTCTGATGCGCGTGGTTGGAGTCTGGGCTATCTGTAGAGCCAGAAGGATCGCTCGGCTGTCCCATTCTTCATTGCATCTGCTGCTCTCCGCCTCCCTCCCCTATGACCCGTGCCTCCTTGTCCGCCTGGGGCGGGTGAAGGGCGGGGGAGTCAGTGGCATGGCATGCTGCTGGAATGGGATAGGGTGTAAAGGGGAGGAGGGATGGAGGCTGTGATATGGCTTCCCATATGTCCTCCTCTTCATTGTGGAAGCAGCTGTGGGCCTCACTCCCAAGTCTTTGTTTCCAGGGTACTCAGGAGAGTGGGGGCCCCACCTGGGGGGCTGCTGCGTGGCACACGCAACCCATTGTCTGAGGATAGCTTTGCTGTTCAGCCTTACTTTTGCGATAAGCGTGCCGAGAGATAGCTCTGCTGTCTCATGGGTATGAGCTCTCGGTAATCTGTTGCAGCATGCACAAAATCGCATTAAATAAAAATAAATAATGAGGCCTTTGGTGCTGAGAGGTGCATAATCTACGACTGCTTTTTTTTTTTGTCTCATGCTTGAACCTGTAAACTTAAGGGAGAGCTCTGCCGATTGCGGCCCGAGTACAGGGCTGATGCCTGTGCAACGTGAGGTCCACGTAACTTTAGGCCCACCTCGCCTGTGCATAGGGTAGCTGCCGGCACAGCACTCTATGAAAAACATTGCAAGCTGGGTGGCAACTGTGCCTAGCACCCCCACCCCCTGCTCTGCATGTTGTTTACACTGCGGTCTCGGCTCGTGCCCGGTGTTGTTGACCTGGCCGTTTTGCCAGCCACCCTTCCGCAAATTTTTTGTAGAACAGTTTCTTTTACTCGTAGCCCTTTAGTGTGATAATGTATATGCGCTCTCTCTCTCTCTCTCTTTGCCAGCTACACTTCAATAAGAAAAGAAAAGTTCGACAAAAAAGCTATTTCAAAGATCATTTGAAAACTCAAACCGCTGCTACCCAGAGTACTGTGTGCTCATCGCGTTGCGTTCTCTTCCCAGGCGTATAACACGGCTCACACCCAAGCCTCCCTGTTGGCATGCAGTCATTCTATACATCACAGGACTCAGACATTGGCCGCTGTGGTGCTGGCATGAAGCCACACTATACAAAACAGAGCTGAAACGAAGCCCCTGTGCCGTTGGCATGCAGTCAGAGGGCGAGAGAAGCCAGCGAGCAAGCACCTCGTGCATGGACTTACTGGCGGCCTAGCTCACCCCGCACTGCATCACATCCTTGTTAGAATAAATTAAGTTGCCCTCCACGGATTCGAGAACACGAGTCCTTCTCGATGCGCCGTATACAAGTCAGGTCCCGGGCCGGCAGCCAATCACAGCGCGGCCCGGGGAATGACGTCACAGGGGTGTCCCGGGCCGGCAGCCAATCATACCAACCGGCGGTGATTTTCACACGGCAACAAATGAGGGGTGGGCTCCCTCGAAATAAATAAATAAAACAGGAATAAGAAGCGCTCCTCAGCGCGGACCTTGGCGAGAGGGAGGGTGGGGGGTGGGACTTAAAAAAAGAGACAAACGCCCCCGAATCGCGTCGTGAGGGGGAAAGAGTAACAGACAACCATCTCTTCCAATGGCTAGCCTCCATTTATGGAGCTAGCCAATGGAAGAGAAGGCGGGACAAAGCCCCACACTGGAGGATCATAAGATCTTCGGCTCCGCCCACTGCTTCGCAGTGCGACGGTAGCCTCAACCTAAAAAGGCTGAACAGACCCCCACATCATACATTTGCATTCCAGCACGACACGTGCTCCTAAAAAGGACCCACATTTTGGCTTCTGGGGCAGTGAATTGTAACCGTTGTATGATGAATCCTACTTTAAACCCATGGCTATGCTTTTTCATCATACTCTGAATAGGATCATGGTGATAAACGTTCAAGTTAGTTGACTTTTATATTGAAAAGTCTTTAAGTCCTGTTTGAAGAAAGTTCTTTATTTAAGGGTTCTGTATCGGAAGTGGTGTGCGGGTACAACTTGCCATCCAATAATAAATTAACTAATTTGCTTTAAATAAGGATAACCTGCTTACTTACAATTGCTGAAACGACAGATTCTAACAATTTTTTAAAAATCTGTCTATTCAAGATATAATAAAATTATTTTTCTTAATTCTTGTGGCCATCAGTCGGTCCCTCCAGCACTTAACCTGCTTTTGAGACATATGTTTATATATTCAGTATGCCTTTTGAGGTGTTAGATATATTATTAATACATTCAATAACTTCAGTAACAAACTTCATATTGGCACTAGAAAATACACTTCAGTAGATTAATGTAATGTGTACAAAGACATTGTAAACTATCTCACAAAGCATTGTGGTGTTTCCTGCGACCCAACACTGTGGCTGCCAAGGCGACAAAACCAGGCTTTAGGAAACAGACAAGGGACTTCTTTACCAACCACCTTGTGGCGACTGCGCCATCTTTGAAGGACTGCGAGAGTAAGAGCAATCCTCGTCTGGTATCCTTGATGCAGGGAGGGGCCATCCTTTAACGTGTACTGAAGTATTTTATAACCACTACTAAAGGTGTAGCGTAGAAGGTATCACGTGGAGATATCGTGGAAGAAACTAAACTAATGAGCGCACAGAGAGGTATGTACAGTGGCTGGATTTCGGATATGTAAGTTTGCAAAGGGACGATGTGCTTAGGGGTAAGACTGGAACAGGAAATGGTGAGATTGGACAGTATGGTCAATGCTGCAGGCATCAGAATTTGGGGGGTGCATGGTTGCATGAGGGAGAGGATGAATGGATCCCTCTTGATTTCTTTTCTGAGGGTGGCGGTCTTAGGTTGGCAACCCCAATGTGTTTGTGAACCTTCAGACAGGGGCGGCTTCTCCATTGGAGCGGAGGAGCGTAGCACTACTTAGATGCCCCTTAAAGCCCTATAGATGAAAAATAAAATGGTAATTTATTAGCATTTTATTTTTCATTGTCCTATCCTGAACAGAGTGTCAGGACTGGATGGGATCTGCTGAGTGGCAGCAGGGAGTAGTGGTGGGCAGAGGGCTGCCTGTACACTGTTTAAAGAGCGCATGTCTCTTTGGCCGTCCATCTTTCGACTGCCAGCCAGACATGCACAGTTTAAACCTCTCAACCCAGTTGTTTTAAGACAGCGGAGTTGAGATCATGTACAAGCCTTTATTGCACTGGGGAGCGCAGAGAGAGGCCGCTCCCTTGAATCGAGGTGCTGCTCTCATGCTGGTTAACAGCATGTGAGCAGCGCCAGGATTAGTCAAGGGAGTTTGCAGGGATCCGCACTGCAGTCTCAGCAGCAGAGGTCTGGAGCGAGAAGGACATTATTGTTGTCTGGATTTGGTAAGTGTTTTAATTACATTTTTAATTTTATCTGCGCGAACTCACCCGTTTCCCCTCCCATAGATGCCAGCCGCCACTGCCTTCAGAAAGTCTTCTAGCTTACTACAAAAGGCCCTGGGCGGGAGACGGCAGGTATAGGAATGATCACTGTGGATCTTGGGAAGTCTTTACAGGGAAGAAGTGATGAGGGCTGGATCTGAGCAGATGGAGGTGCTTTATGGGGGAAGCAGTGTTAACATTTTTAGGTTTCGCCCTGGGCGTTGCAACTGCGTAGCAGTTGCTCTGCCCACGGCGAAACCTCATGATCCTACATATCGACTTTGGTTCCGCCTCTGTCTCTCATTGGCTAGCTCCATAAATGGAGGCTAGCCATTGGGAGACAGAGGCTGTCAATCACGCTTTCTCGAGAAAACGCGATTCGGGGGCGTTTCTCTGGCTTTTTTTAAGTCCCGCCCCTTTGTCCTGGGCCGCGCTGTGATTGGCTGCCGGCCCGGGACACCCCCGTGACGTCATTCCCCGGGCCGCGCTGTGATTGGCTGCCGGCCCGGGACCTGACTTCTTTAAACAGTTTTAATCTACAGGAACAATACAAATTCTGAGAGAAGAGTTTTGCTAATTTAGATGTCCTATAATATGTCCGAAGAAGGAATAAAATGTTGTTACCCAGACCACCTTTGTTTACAGTCACTTACCACAGGCGTTTAGAATTTTACCTGGGTTCATGATGCCTTCTTGCGTTTTGAGAAGTATTGTGATATAATTCGTTAGTTGGCCCATTTAATTAAATTAAAAACAAGGTCCTTAAGCCCTGCCATCGAAGGGGCCGACTGCTGAATACTACAACACAACAATGGGAGGAACAAACCAGCAGTGTGGTGTCGAGCGCACAGCTCAATGACGCTGGCTGCAGTAGAGGCCTCTGTGAAGTGGCATCAGCGCCTCTCACCCATGTGTGCTCGGCTGATAAACATTCCTGGTGATGGGAGGCCGGTCTCAGAGGGCTGCGCCTGAGGAGCCCAGATAGAGAGGCCCACGGGCCGCTTCTGTTACGGTACGAGGCAGGAGGGGTGGTGGGTACAAACATTACCTCATCAGTCTCACCCGTATCTTTTCCACACGCCGGAACATTGAGATGCGTCACTCCGAATGTTCTCCAGTTAAGCCAAAGACTGGATGCCTCTCTCCCGGGTTGCTAACATTCTATTTCTAGTGCTAGGGGTGTGCGATAGCCCGTGGAGAATTCAGACACATTTGAAGTCAAACATTTTTCTCTATGACCAAAGTCCTAAAACTGAGGATCACGAGTTTAAAAAATCCATTGCCCCCTCTCATGAATGTATGTTCGCTGTCTTTTGTATAAATCAGGTTTATATGAGTTCATTTTATGCAATTAAAGTATTGTCAGGCAGGAAACAATATTTATGCTAAGGATTTGTTAGATTTTTTTTCGTTTGTTTAGTTTTGAGTAAAGCAGGTCAGTTTGAACTTCAGCGTACTGCATTCATCTATAGACAATATGCTTCATATCTGGAGACGTGTATTTATAGTAAATGGGTTGGAAATGTGTATAGTGCTTCGGGTCGCCTCGTGGACACTTCAGAGTGCCGTAAGGCAGTGAGAGTCGGGACGTTGTGATGAGGGAGAAGTTAAGTCCCATCAGCACCAGGAGGGTTCTAGTCTTCCCTCTTACACGTGTTATGGTTCTTGGCCTTTTCTGAAACACATACTTTCTGGCTCTGCTTTCAAGTTTGGGTTTAGTGCATTTCTCAACCGGTGACTTTAGGCTCCCAGCAATCTCCTCCATACTTCGGACATCTGAAAGATTGTTGGGTGATGACATTTGCCACTTTCGATCGCAGGTTTCTTTTGGTTGCATATCGAGGTGTCCGTTTTTTGTAGATATCCTGATCATAGATAATTAATTTAAATACACAATGAGTAATCTTCAACCAACACGATGTGAATTACAGCTGAGCAGCTCTGGTCATGAGACGGGAAACGGGCCTTTCCAAGGAGATACACCCAGTAAGTTTTATTAAGGGTTTTTGGAAATGTTTGCAAGACATATATATTCCCATCCTGGAACGATCTGAGATTTACTGTTGCCAGAGGTAAGGGTACATCAGTGCTGGTTGATTGGGAATTGGGACGGGACACTCCCCAAAACAGGTGTGGCGTGTGGGTGTGGCTCAAGATGCTTCTCTGCAGAAGAGAATATTTTTGACATGGAACAAAAAGTAAAAGTTGCAATTGCATTATTGCGAGACTGTCATGCCTACTCAGATGTAAATTTACTACATTTATGGATGCAAACATGATTTCGCATTTAAGTTATTAGGAAATTAGAAAAGGATTCCAGAACCCCTCTTGGAAACTGCGACTGATGTAGCTTCACAGGTATATTCCTGTTATATTTTGTAAATTTAAAAAGAAGTAAACAGCAGTAAACGTGAGTTGGGTTATCATTTTGAGCTCTCGCCTGTGAGAGAGCGTGCATCGCATTCTCTCTCCCTTGCAGAGATATTGTGTTGTAGAAGGGGCTTGGAAACGCCCATTGCTTGGCTTTCATTGGCTTAAGTGTCATTCTTCTTTGACGGTTCTTAATTGGCCAGCGCTTGCATGCTGCTTCCTCTACTGGCTAATGTAGTCTCATTAGAGCTTTTCCACTGTCCATTCACTGCTCGTGCTGTGATTCAGGTATTTTTTTCTTCCAAGCGTACCTAACATTTGGGGCAATACCCCCTATCTTTTGTCAATGTTTGTAGCATCTGCTCCTTCTTATCTGCGTTTAGTGCTGATTTATGCAGTTTTATATAGCGTTGATTGGACCCAAAGGTAATGGAGAGTTTTTAAGATGACTACCAGTTACATTACATAAGGCATTTGTTTAGGCACTGGAGATTAAGTGATGTGCCCAGGATCACATGATGTTAAGCCCACACTGAGGCTCGAACCTGGTAGCCCAGTTCCAGTTCCCAAGGTGGTAGCTCAGGCCATTCCCCATCTGTTCTTCCCTGTGAGTACCTTTGTTTCTGGTTTAATAATGCAGCATCAGATTGGCATATTTACAAGTACAGCCTCAAATGGCCTTGCACAACACCCATTTGCCCAGGCACAATCATCACAGCACCACAGGACCAATTGTAGCCACATTAGAGCACATGTGCTCCCTGTTCTCCCTCTAAGGACTAGTGTGCTCACTGGTTAAATGGACTGTCAGGTTACACAGCATGCAAAATCATGTGAGCTGTGCTCTTAATTCCTAAGTCTGTGCTCAGGAAACCCAGTCTCTATTCTAGAGATATGCTTATCTTGTTCACTGATTTGCTTATCAAAGAGATGCATCATGCATACAATATGTTCTGATAATTATATTGGTTTGGTTTTATATTCTTTATTTATTCAATTACGCAGCATGTCACAACAACAAAGGAAGACTACAAGGAATGGGAAGTCTGACTCAGCACACATATTCGTAAGAGTATAGTACATCAGGGTAAAAAGCTAAAAAATATCCTCGCCAGCCACTGCATAATGAACATTAACATGCCAACAACCTCACCCCACGTAGCAGGCTGTACATCTAAACAATAGGTTCTGTATCAGCACACGCTCCTGCAAATGATTATAGGGACAAAGCTCAGACCAGGGGCAACCTGTTACCCGAGTTGGATCTCCCCTCCCTCTCCACTGGCGGTGTCTTCTGGGGTGATGACGAACCATGTACTTAGCATTGGTTCTTTGTATAAGATCAGGAGCCATTTGGTCAGGTTTGTTGGATCTGGTTGCTGATTGAAGCTGCTTTTAAATGGCTGTGACGTTGTTGCTGAAGAATGAGAGAGTTTGTTGCAGGGGTCCTGTGAGGGGCTGATTGAGTTGAATGGGGCCGATGGTGATGTGAAATCTTCCACAATAGCAAAGATTTCTTTAATTTTGTTTGTGCTGGCATCAATGTGATTCATCAGGGCGGCATGTTTGGGTGTCTAGATCATTTAGTGGTAGCGCCTTGGAGCAGATTCGAATGTGTTCCAGTCTACATTGCTCTATCTCATTCTCAATTTGCACTTTACTTGTCGCAGTGGCGTTTCATTAGTCAGAGTTTCTCAGTGTATCAACTGACCTGGGGTCTGGATCTCTTTGTATTGCTGTGTTTGAGGCGGACTGAGGAATCGGCATAGGAGGTGATCCAATTGTTTAAATTCTTGATGGCTTTGGGAAGGCTGTTGCTGTGCTTGGGTCGGTGGATGTTGAGAGCCATGTCATTGTCAGTGATGCTGCTCCAGTTTAGGTGGGCTGGCCTGACAGTGATGTATGTGTGTTGGACTGGGACATGGATGCTGAACTCGATGAGGGAGTGTTTTATTCAGTGGGCTGGTATGGGCTTGTTAATACTGTTTTGGTTGTGTTTTGGAACGCTAAGGGGTGAATCCTATTCAGTAGTATCCGGGAAGGTTGGAGTAGACTGATGTATTGTGTAGTGGTGGACAGCACTTGGGTAGATCCTGTGCTGGGTCTGTGTAGCTCATGCAGTACCTAGAGGCATGTGCCACGTGACATTGACGTTTGTTGTGTTCAATTGTCCATTGCTTGGTTTCAGGTAGCTGCATTTCGAGAAATCTTTTTAGTTTATTTGACTTTGGTACCATATTGCGTGTATCTGGAAGGTTTCATTTTACTTCTCCAGGATGGTTGGTATATAGTCTGGTAAGAAGATGTATTGTATGCCAACATAACTTGAGTGGGTGTGGCTTTAAAGTGGCAAACGCTTACATACATATGTGCAGAATAGTAGCTTTGAGTACTGTAGGGTAAGAGAGTGTGACGTGAAGCCACAGTGGCGAGCTGGCCTCCTTGGAAGATTTCAAAGGTGTTTCTGATTATGTGACATGGCTCAGCTGAAAGAAGGAATCCATCTGAAGTTTGTGCCACTTTTAATTTGCACAGTACATCACACCTCCAGTGAGCTCTGTTATCAAACAATGGCATCCTTTCGTTGGCCAGGGAAATGTGTACGTAGGCTGTCCTTCATGCACTGCCTCAGACAGCGCCTAAAGGGTTGTTAATGGTGCCACTGTACCATGTCATTCTAAGGGGGTGGAATTCCCGTTGTTGTTTGCAAGAGCACCTTACCTGAAGGCACCCGTGTTAATGGCAATGGTTCGATAATCTTATAATGGGCTAAAAAGACAACTCTCGCTACGTAAAATAGTGCGATATGCTTACATAATTGGGACAGTGTTTAGGATCTGTAAGAGAGCTAGGACACAACTGATTTCCCCCCCCCCCCCGCTTCTTGTTGTATTTGTGTCAGAGGGGTGTGCGATAGTTCCCGACACAATCCACCTTTGCTTATTACCAATACTTACTCTCCATAATGTGTACACAAAGATCCTCTTAACAATCATGTTCACAAATAAATGTGTCACTTAAATCCAGCCTCTTAACTCCTAGTACCCATAGTATAGGTGTCAATTTGAGACACATGCAGGTATTACGCAGGATCGCGTTAGTAATGTCATTTGCCACTAGTAAGTATTATCATAAAAATATATGCTTGTCCATTTAATTGGTCTCTCTTTGAACAATGGCACATCTTAAGTTACCCAGTTTGTCTTTTATGTTGTTTCATTGGTAGCAGCAGCTGCACAGAAAGCAAGCAGTTTTCAGGAATGATGTGCCACCAGACCTCCAAAATGAGTTTATTATGAGGCCAACAAGCCTCCGTTTCTCAAATTTCACGCTCACTCCTATTGTGTACCGCTCTTAGCTACTGCATTCTTTACCTGGAAACCTTCATATTTTGGCTCGACACAAATGCTATTTGACTAGTAATGGCCTTTTTTTTTAAAGACCAGTATTGGTGCTCTGCTGACATCTCGTTAGGAATTATGATTCTGAGGCCACGCTTTGTTATGCATACTTAAGGATTTGGCATACAATCACCTGCATAATTAAAAGTTGCTGAAAACGCAACATGGTGTTTGTGTTGGCAGCCCCTCTGCAAAGGTTCACATAGTGTCGTTACTGGTAATGTGTGTGAGGGGGTAAAATAGTTGGCGTGCCCCCCCCCCCCTACCTGTTTCCATCCGCTATATAAATAAAACCCTTGGTACAGACCGGGTCTGCGTGCTGCGCAGTGGGAATTATTTCCAATGTCAATAGCACAAACTTGCGTAAATACTTGACCTATTGCATTGAAAATGCAATAGGTCTCGCATTTGCGAGAGATTAAGCTAATACCATTGTAAATGACTGCCATTTTATTTATCTGTTTTCAAAACCAACACATAAATAAAAAGTTTGTCATTTACAATGCCAATAGCTCAAACTTTTGCAAAGGCGAAACCGTTGCATTGTAAATGCTTGTTATATACTTAAGTCCAACAATCCACAGAAGGCGAGGCAAGCTTCGGGCCATCAATATGGCTCTAAGTGTAGGACTAAGAACATTACTTTGGTAACCCTCTATGGTCCAAGTAGTTGCAAAGGACAAAACACAAGTGTTCTCCCAAACTGGATCTGCTCAAAATATTTTAATTATTAATAACAGGGGGTACCCGGTAAACCAAAAGGCATCTGGGTGAAAACATAGAATTACAAAAAAGGTGATGCCAAGGTATTTACTACAAAAAAAGTAAATTCTGAGAACAAAAACGGTCAATTATTTGTCTCTTCACAACCTAAGTTTTTATGATATATATCTCTCATTTGTTAAGACGTTCATCCAATGGTTATTACCAAAATACAAGTACAAATAAATAAAGAAAAAAACACACAACAAAACAGTAATATAGTTTGTGAATTATTTTAAAGATCCTTTTTCTTTTTTTACATTCTAAATATAAATCAGTCGACCAAACAATATTTAATCTTGTAAGGATTGACGTGTGAAATTCCAAAAAACAAAGTTAGTAATCTAAATCCAGGTGGTCCAAATGTCTTATTGTTGTGGACCCTTAATCCAAAGTTTATGTAAGAAGCCCAATGGTTTATTTACAAGGAAAACATGGCGTTGTCTTTTCTAGGCCTTATTTCCTTTTTCTGACACCACATTAGCAAGAAGCAAAGGAAGCCCAATTGATTTTTTGGCTTCAACAATCAATGATGCTCCTGGGAAATATATCCATCAGTTTCCAAATCAAAACCAGGTGCCGAAATTAATAATAACTGTTGACGCGTTTCGGCCTTTCAATTAGTTTTAGGCCTCATCAGGACAAAGGGCAACAAAATACATTTAAATGATCCGAATGTTATTATCCAAATAACAGAAAGCATAGGGGTAAGGTCGTCCAATGTGGTAAAACTAGTTCCCATGTATCACACAAGTCAGGACGAACTTCCTATATTAATTTCGGCACCTGGTTTTGATTTGGAAACTGATGGATATATTTCCCAGGAGCATCATTGATTGTTGAAGCCAAAAAATCAATTGGGCTTCCTTTGCTTCTTGCTAATGTGGTGTCAGAAAAAGGAAATAAGGCCTAGAAAAGACAACGCCATGTTTTCCTTGTAAATAAACCATTGGGCTTCTTACATAAACTTTGGATTAAGGGTCCACAACAATAAGACATTTGGACCACCTGGATTTAGATTACTAACTTTGTTTTTTGGAATTTCACACGTCAATCCTTACAAGATTAAATATTGTTTGGTCGACTGATTTATATTTAGAATGTAAAAAAAGAAAAAGGATCTTTAAAATAATTCACAAACTATATTACTGTTTTGTTGTGTGTTTTTTCTTTATTTATTTGTACTTGTATTTTGGTAATAACCATTGGATGAACGTCTTAACAAATGAGAGATATATATCATAAAAACTTAGGTTGTGAAGAGACAAATAATTGACCGTTTTTGTTCTCAGAATTTACTTTTTTTGTACAAAATATTTTAATGGTAGGAAATTTGAGTAGTACAGCAGCTGCCTGGAGGCTTCTGCAAATTGCATGTCTCCTTATTAAGCAGGCTGAGCAACTTTTTTTTTTTTGTCTGCCTATAGCCAGGGGAGATTGTGCGATTACATTTTCTTGGCCACGTTTCTGTCTTTATCCTTAAGTTCTTTCAACCACAGTTTTACTTGCACCTTACTTTTGGTGCAAATACCAGTGCTAAATAGCCTATTTAAACGTTTGGCAATCAATAAACTTTATTCGGCTCAATAGAACCATAAATGTTTGTTACTAGTGTGCTTAGTTATAATTTGAGAGTATTTTTTATCTGTAGTATTTTGTTTGTACTATTTCAATAAATAAAAAGATTTTGAAGACTAGAATTACAGGTACATCTCACTTCATCCAAATTTTCCCTTTAAAATACACGTAAAGAACGGCTAGGTTTCTGCTATCACTGTAATACATTTTCTGGATTGATGTTCCAGAACATAGCCTGGTAGAGACTTTCTAGAACCCCTGGCAGGAAGAACTTTGTCAATATTCCAACCAGAAGCAGAAAGCCAGTTGGACTGCAACCACCCCACAACACAGTTAACAATATTTGAGTGAGTTGTGTTTCAGGTAACAATACTGAGAGTTATTACAGGGGTAGTCCGTGGAATCCAAACCCGCTTTCATTATGGAAAGGCACACTCGCTAACAAGGGATATACTTGTGAATGGGGAAAGGCAGCAAAACAGTAGCAACACTGTTTACCGGGAGTATTAACAGTAAGAAATATTGTAACATTTCAGTCAGATCATAAAGTTTTCTTACTAAACTAATCCCGGCACCAAAGAAAAGGCTAAATTTGAATTTTCAAAATGGATCCCACCTCTAAATAATTAAGCCTATGTTCATTAAATGGCAATGTCTTCTATTCTCATCTGTGCTGAAAGGAAGGCTAGAAGCCCACAGAGTGCAGGCTTAGTGCACCTCGCCACAGCTTTCAGCAAAGGAAGATGTGATTCTGCATGGGCTCTGTCTTGCGTGGGTGGCACAAAGTACCCTGTACTTTTTCCACACATTCTTCTTAGTTAATATAAATGCCTATTCATAGTTAAATTTCTCAGAACTAAACAATTCTCAGAAAAAAACTGGGCACCCTTTCACACGGGTGCTGTGAAACGATGCTTTTGTTTAAAAAAACTAACAAGAAACACATATCTTTTTCATGAAACCATGTCTATCATTCAAAGCAACACTTATTCATATGAAATAATACAATCAGGTACACTTGATTTTCACATGGCAAAAAATAATTGCATGAATATATGTGCTTTTTATTTTTCAGTGCCTAAATCTAGGGCCAATAGAATTGTGACAGGGGAGCACCATATAATGGGGTAGGGTTGACTAAAAAATGAGTCCAGAAAAGGCAAATTATTTTCCAATGGCCCTGCCTAACAGTCGTCCTATATAATTAATAAAAAAGGGAAGTATGTAAGGAAAAGAATCATGATAATCATAACGGCTCGGTTATGAGTTAAATACTCCACAATAAAAATATTGACTTAATTGATGTAAATCACTGAATGTGTTTGTTGTAAGCCTTGAATATGAGCAGTGTGTGCATTTCAGAGACCTATGCCAGTCTGTTTTTTATTTTTAGTTGCTTCTTTTGTATTTTGGGTCCTAGTCTGGATTGCACCGATTCACTTGTGTATTGAGAGGCAATAGAGACGAGGATAATGAAAAATGTCCTAGCTATCGTAACGGAAGGTTTCATTTCTATTAAGGACACGGAGGCGGGGATTAGGCTGTATCTTCCTTCACTTTATTTGCCAGCAGCCTTTAAACAATCACTGGTTTTAACAAACTACATTTCCCATGAGTCCTGGGGTGGGGGGTTAAATCAGTTCTTCCAATCAGGATGCTGCACGTTCCTATCACCATCTTTGGAGACTCTATTCCTCCCCCCCCCCCCCATTGCTTCATTCTAACACAGCCGTCACTTTCGAAATTCACTCCTGTTTAGAAGATTCTGTCTCTGTGGAAAAAAAAAGCAGCAGTGTGAAAATCTGATGACCGATATTCTGACACTTAACATGACATAAAGAAGAAATCTAGCGAAACATAATGCATAGAACAGGCAAAAAACATATACAAAGAATATACCATTCCATAGAGGACATATGTTTACGGTGTAAATCTCCCTGGGTGGGTCTTCTTTTTTTTTAAAATTTTATTTTTATAAAATTTTTGAATCCAACAACTCAGCAGGTACATCTCAGCCAGAGTCCACGGATTACAAGCAACAAGTTTTAGAAGTAGTAATGATACAAAGTAGACCGTGTTATGATTTTCCTTCCTATCTCCCTTGGTCCCATTGACCCCTCGTACTAAATATCTCCTGAGTCTCTCAGCTAGGTATGTGCCTAGAGTAATGAACCCCATGCCCACGGGTCAGTTCATGTGTTTTGCGGTACTTCTATATTGTCCTCCTCTATCTCTAGATGGTAGTAACTCAGCCCTGGCTGCCAGATTTTTTGGGCCCCATGTACATGTTCATGCCGGTGTGCCACTCTTTCTGGGTGGGAATTTCTGGTCTCCCCCAATATTTAACTATGTTGCGTTTTGCCACTACGAGGCCTAAGTTACAGAGCAGAAGTTGATATTGTGGAATGTCTACATCTGTGTGGATGCCTAACAGAATGTATTTAGGGTCCATCGGGATGTGTGCTTAGAGTATATTATTTAGTTTTTTCACGATCCGTGTCCGGTAGCCACAAATTTGCTGGCAGTCTCAGAGTGTGGACGAAGGAACTGCGCTCTGTTCTGCATCTCAGACACTCCGGTGTCTCCGCCCTGCCCATCGCATATAATTTTGCCCTGTCCTAGTATACCCTGTGTAAGATTTTAAACGGAACCAGTCGTAACCTGAGCTTAATCGCTACCTCCCTGGGGTGCGTTGGGGCCTAACCTGACATTAATCGCTACCTCCCTGGGGTGCGTTGGGGCCTTCTTCCAACCAGTGTCCTCTAATGAGCCAACGAGGTCCTCCCACTTGCCCCGAAGTGTTAATAAATTATCAGGTTTATTGTTTATTAGAGTTTTATATATCCAGGAGACTGCTTTCTCCGGTATCTCTTCCTGGAGCAACCAACCTTCCAGTGGGGCATATTCCGGGAGATCAGTAGTGTCATGTCTTTGCGCCTGCCAAGCTTGTCAGTGTTGAATATACTTATAATGCTGCGTATCCGTTAAGCTATATTCCGTTTGTAGATCCGCAAATGTCATCAAGGCGCCCTGTCGTGTTATGTCCCCCAGAGTGGTGATCCCAATGGCATCCGATCCTTTAACGCACTTTAATTTTGCAAGTTCAGGTATCTGTTTACCCTCCCTTAGGGGTATGGACTTAGTCAGTCTTTGCTCCCATTTCATTAAACGTTCGGCTTCCCTCCATGCCACAACCGCCCTCTGTGTTGCTGGTATCAGGCTTCTCACCCCGTCGCCCCTATATATGAAGTGAAGGTGTGAGCGTTTGGGAAATTGTAGTCTCTCTAGGGCGTATGTGGGGTGTTCCTGTGCTGCATGGCCCCATTCGTTGATGTCTGAGATGTGTTGCTCTGTAGTATGCCTGGACATCTGGCAGTGCGATTTCCCCCATTATACTGGCTGCGTTGCAGCGCCACTTGCGGGTGGCCTCCGTCCCATGGTAAGGTTCGCAATATAAAAGTTTATCGCCTTAAAGATGGCTTCCGGTAGTTTGCAGAACGTATTTTAGAAAATGTAGAGCAGCTTGGGTAGTGTGATCATTTTTAACATAGCAATGTTAGGGGAAGACGCCTCCATCTAGTCACGTCAACCCGGAAGTCCGCTAGAACGCGGTGAATATTGTGAGTGAGACAGGTTGTCACGATTTCCCAAATGTAGAGTCCTAGATATTTAAAGCCCTCTTCAGCAGTGGGGAGACGCAGTGGTACTGACCCCATATCAATGTGGCCCCCATTGGGTATATGGTTGACTTTCCCCAATTAATCTTGTACCCCGCCTGTGTACCGTAGTCTTCGACTACAATAAAAATTATAGTGTCTTGTCCGGATTAGTTATGTATAAAAGGATATAGTCTGCGTAGAGCGAGATTCGTTCACCCAGCAGCCGTCCCTTGAGGTCCTAGAACCCTGTTATGGGTGTGTTCTAATCAAGCACGCTAGAGGTTCCAGGACAAGCGCGAAGAGTAAGGGGGACAACGGGCACCCCTGTCTAGTCCACCACTGGATGGAAAACTCTGCTGATTTGATGCTATTTACTCGCACTCTCGCCCTGGGATTTGTGAATAGAATATCAATCCACGCCCAAAAGTTATGCCCAAAACCTAATTTCACGAGGAACCGTCTCATGAAAGGCCAGTGTACTGTGTCAAATGCCTTTTCGACGTCGAGTGATAGAAGCATATGGGGGACCTCACTCCCTTTAGTCGTGTCCAGCCAGTTCGCAAGCCTACGAAAGTTGAGGCATATGGCACGCTTGTGCATGAAGCCCAACTGATCTTTATGCACCAGGGACGTAATGACCGTCCGTAATTGTGTGGCTAGTAAAGAGGGCCAATATCTTGGTCTCAACATTAAGGAGCGAATTTGGGCGATAGGAGCTGCTCTTTTCTGGAGGCTTGCCCGGTGTTTAAATGACCACTACTGTGGCCTGATGGGACGTCCGGGGGAAGTGCTCCCTCATCCCTTGCCGCTAAAAACATGTTTAATAGGCGTGGGGCTAGTATTTTGTTTAAAGAATTCCCCTAGAAGTCCGTTCGGCCCTGGAGTTTTTCCTGACTTCTGTTTGCCAGTGGCAGCATAGACTTCTAAAGTAATCTCCTCTAAGGCCGCCGTGTCCTCAATTTGCAATATGGGCATATCTATTGCTGTGAGATAGTTGTCTATGCTACCCTCTTGTGTAGCCAGTCGGGCCGTGTACAGATTAGTGTAATAATTTGCAAATGCTGCCGCAATTTTGGGTGCTGTCGTGTCCCCGCCTCTTCTTTTTGATTTACCCAATTTGCTTCCCTTTCTTTCCGGCTTAACCAGGCTAGTAACTTTCCCGCCCTATCCCCTGACTCGTATAGTCTGTGGTGGGTGGTCATGATTTGGGTGCAAGCCTCTTCCTCTACTAAAGCCTGGAGTTCTCTCTGCGTGATCTAAGCGTCTCAGCCTCGTTGTCCTAGGATATATTCTGTTCTAATTCTAGAAATATACCTTTGAGATCCCGTATTTGCAACGTTTCCTCCATATGCTTTGGGCAATTACGTCTTGTAGTTTCCCCCTGAGGACTGCCTTGTATGCCTCCCAAAGGGTGACCTCAGAGGATACGGAGCCTTTGTTATCTTGGTAAAATAATTTATTCTCAATGTCGACGGTATCTGCTACCATTTTGTCACGTAGCTCCCAGGCATTCAGCCTCCAATCTGATTTGGGTCTATGATCCCTACCCCCTTCCTTTTAACTGTAATGGTGGATGGTCGGAAATACCGCCTTGCTAGATATTCTGTGTCCTCAATGACTGGAATCTTTACTGCCGGGGCGAGGGGCGAAGTCAATCCAGGAAAAGGTCTTATGTGCCCCTGAGAAGTAAGAGTAGCTATGGTCAACTGTATGTTGTCGGCGCCTGAGATCGGTCAGTCCTAAGGAGTGTACAAAGACCACCAGTGGGGTAGGCGCCAGGGTACTGGCCTCTGTATGAGATCTATCTAGGTGCGCGGATTCTTCACATCATTGAAATCACCCCCTATTACGTGAGTCGAGGAGTCTGAGTTCAGCAGTATTTTAGCCACTGCCTATAACGTCTGGGATTGCAGTAGCGGCAGGGCATAAACACTGGCCAGGGTAAACTCCCTCTGACCCCCCCCCCCCGAACCGCTGCATATGTGCCCCCAGGGTGAACTCAGGTTTTAACTACTTGAAAGGGTTGGGTTGGGTTTTTCTAATAAGAACGGCTACCCCACGGGCTCCCAGGAAAAATCCAGCATGTACTAGTGTAACATAAGCTCCTCTGCCAATAAATGCGCATTGGGTACCTCCGAGATGGGATTCTTCTAAGAGAACTACGTCTGGCTTGATCCATTTGATATATCTGTCCATTAGGCCCCTCTTAACCTTAGTACTCAATCCGTTAACGTTCCATGTCAACACAGTATATGGCGTGTCATGCATTAAGTTTGTGGCTCATGTGGGTTGTACAAGGAGGGGTCCCTAACCTGCCAACCCCGTCCGGTAGCCTCTGACTCTGTAGTTTAGGACAACCTGCTGGTACTGAAAATGAGAAACCTTTTTAAATCGAAAATCCCCAAACTCCCCTCCCTCACCCTCTTTAAATCCCTTGCAGTCTCGTCTCGACGAGACTACGAGGGATTGACCCTGGACTTGCACTCCCTAAAACGCGACAAAAATCATGACACGAATAATGCAAAAGTGAATGTTTTAAATGTTTCTGATGAAGATTAAACTAACCAGATCGTGTTGTACTAAGGATTTATGAAGCCTTGAGAAAGCCCTGGGCTACACGACCACTGTGGGCGAAACACGTGCCGGCTGGTGCAGCTCTAGTAACATGCTGTTAAGGATATTCTGACAAATAAGGATGTTATCATTGTACTGAACTCAACTTAGCATCCATAGAACAAGTACAAAAAAATAACAATAAAAAATTGCGCTTCAACAAGGAACTGGGATCTCCTGTGTTTATCCAAATGCAATAAGAGAAGGAGGGGGATTCACTCAAAACCATTCCCCACAGACATGTGTTGCTGCACAGTGGATGGCCCTGTGTAAAACGTGTGGTCACCTTTCTGTAGCTTATTGCTATAATTTGATGTTAAGTAGGTACTAATGTGGTGCAACCACTGCCCGCAGAGTGTTACCAAGAAATAATGAAGAAATACTCTTACAAAATATGGTGCATAATTTGCCTTTTCTTGCTGCATAATTTACTCAAACGTGCTGTGTAATTAGGCCCTCTGTTGTAGCATAATTCCAGGGGCCCTGGTTGTAGTGAACTGAAGTAACATTACCTCGCACCCTTGCCATGTACTGCTTATGACGTCGCATATTACATCAGTCATGACTTGTTGAGAACACTCATGACTTTGTAAATAACATGATTGATGACAACACTGTGCACCTCAGGGCAAGAGTTATAGTTACTTCAGTTAACTATAACTTATGAATGTCATTGTTTTTGTTTAGTTTAAAATGTCTTTTTAACTGTTTCAGCTGTATCATTATGTGGCCTCTGATTCCAAGAATCTAAAATGTTCAGTATGTCTCCTGAGCTCCTCACGAGCTCTCCATCATACTTCAGCTTTAAATATTTTTCTGAAGTGAAGTCATTTTGTTTGAAACATCTGCTTGACATTTTCTTTAAATTCATGTTTTTCGCTATGACATGAAACATTTTTTATGTTGGATTGATAGTGTGACTTCCGCAGACATGACTTATCATTTTAATGAGAAAACAGTACTTTTGTCTTAAAGATTCAGAAATATTCCATAATAAATATGGCCGATGCCTAGACATCGGTATATCTCTTACCAATCGTGAATATGTAGTACTGTTACTCACTGACGGATTATCGTTTCATGCCCGTTTTTAGGTCTCGGCCTGATCCAGTGTATGCGTTGGTCTGGCTGAGACATTTAGTAGCTGCTTTGAGAAGTGCTACTTTTCCCGGCGACCAGCTTACTATTACGCGCACAAGAGCGCGCATGCGCATAATAGCAAGCTGGTGGCCGGCAAGGTAGCACTTGTGGTGACGCCCGTGCGCACCACTCGCGGTTTTTTTTTTTAAATGTTATTTCGACGCCCCGCAGCTTTTCTGTTACGGCTGCGCGGCCAGTGCTTGTTTGTACCCGGGGTGGTGCCGGGTGAGGGGGCGGGCGTTCTAGAAAGTTCTTTACTTATTTTGTTGCGAGCCCTAGGTCACCACTAACGGTGCGCTGCACCCCTTGAATCCGAACACGGGCCCTGTGTCTTCTCTTGGAATGCGTTTTAGTTGTGTGCTGCCATTGAGCTGCATTGCCGCTATGGAAGGCTCTCTGGGGGCTTTACACCACTGCAATTAACGTTTTTACTGTACATTAAACGTCACAAGTTCATCCCCGAACGGCCACACTTCGAACCTCATGCAATTAACCTCTGATCCACTTTGTACCTGCTAAATAGTCTTCCACGTACGTCCTTGAAAATGGAATAAAGCTCCAGTCCACTGTGTGCCTGCTAAATATACTTGAGTAATTTGAAGTAAATCGGGACTGCAGCTCCACTGAGCAAGGCAAGAGGCTATCGCAGCAATGCAAACGCTCCCCAGTTGTACTATTGACATCCTCGACACTACTTGTCTGAAATGCACCATCTTGGCATCACTAGATGGGCATGATTCCCTTTAGCCTGACTATCTAATCAAATCCCAGGGCGGAAATAGTTTTGACGGAATAGGGCAACACCAACTCCGGCCTAAACAGCGCCAAACACCAATCATTGCTGCTTGACGCACTCGTATAGTTGTAGTATGAATTGGGCAATCTTCCCTTCTCAAACTCGCAAGACATGCGATCAACTTTTCTTCATGTTCCAAATCACTTAAAGCACAGTTCAGCGCCTTGTTTGCAGGCTGAAACCAGCTTCGCTGTTCTCGACTATACACCATGGAAAACTCCCAGCGCCCGTTTTATTTCTGCTGGAACATCAGCCGGCGGGTGCTCTCCACCAAGATAGGAGACCACTTGGCATGCAGCCAATTCTGGATATCGGCTGTAAAACTTCAGGGGAAAAAAATCGTAAAAGGTGAATTTTATGTACACATCTGATAGGTCAAGCATTATTGTAAAAATAAATATACAAACGTACAAGTCAGCGTTGCTTTATTCTCTTTGGTCTGTTTAATACAAAAGTACTATTTAGCAAATGTTCATATATAACTGGACTTATTTCAAGAATGAAAAATAAACGTTTACTCAGTATCCAAGGTTTGACAGCCAACTAAGTGCAGCAGTCACATGAATTTGGCTCTGTGAATGAACATTGACTTATAGCTCATAGGCAATTTTCCTATTCTGGCTACAGAAAGGGAGAGAAATGTAGAGTATATGGTGAGAGAGCTTTTCTCCAATTGTTCTGACAAAAGTAGTGGATGTTTCAGCCAACCTCCTCTTAATGCAATTTGCACTACTTCCATTAAACTACAAAAAATCGAAATCTTGGGTAGTAGCTTCAAGGTCTAGTACTGAAAGAAACACACGATTACAGCACGGTGATGGATAAACATGTCATAAACTACTTGTCATTCCTCTTCCATAGTTGTCCCTTCCCTACTGCTCAGCCAGGTTGAATGCTGGAATGTGTGATGATGGAACCAAGCCTGAATAAAGTTACCTTGTTGGTAAACCGGGTCTGTGGATCTTCCATTTGCGACAACATGCACTAAAAAAGCAAATATGTTTGACACTCACTGTCAAAAGCAATAAATGTCTGCTTCAGTGTAAAAAAATTAAAGTAGGATTGCTTTGTGTATAGGTAATTTAATGTGTAATAAGTGACTACTTTTGCGTAGTGAAACAGTCACTCATGCATTTTAACAGAAATGGTAGGGTATACCCAAACAGCATATAAAACGGTGAAGGTAAAATACACCTGTAGGCAGATCAAAGATTGTGGCGGCATCCACCTTGTGGAAGCGAGCAGGGGCGAGCCACGAGTGCAGTGCTTGAAAATGAGCGCGAGGTGCTTGCGCTCCACTCTTTCGCCTCTTGGTGCCCTCTCACTCCCTGTCCGGCTCTATGCCACAGCACCCTACTTACTCACCTGTCTCTACTCTTTGCCCTGCTCTTACCCCATGCTTCCGGCACCCTTTGCCTGTCCGGCTCTATGCCAGAGCACCTTGCTTGCTCCCTGCCCCCAGCCCCTGCTCTCACCCTGTGCTTCTGGTGCCCTCTGCCTCTCCGGCTCTATGCCACTGCACCCTGCTCGCTGTCTCTACTCTCTGCCCCCCTCGCCCCGTGTTTCCAGTACCTTCTGCTTGCTTAGCTCTATGCCACAGCACCCTGCCTCTACTCTCTGCGCCATCCCGCTCTCACGTTTTAGTTGTTTTATATTATTGCATGTGAAAGTTTAACACATTTATTAGAACTTTCACATGCAATAATATAAAACATAACTAAAAACTTAAAACATCCCGAAGGCGAGACCTATTGGCTATGCCAATGCTTGTTTTGTTTTATCATAATTCTCAACTACTCCAGATGTCCATGAAATGGCAGAGATTTTCAGTACCTTTACAGGGATAGCAAGAATTCTGCAACGATTAGTCACAATAGATGAAGAATCGAAGTTTGCCTAGCTTAGTAACAGTAAGTTTCAATTCGATTAAGGACACGGAGGCGAGGATTATGCTTTTCTTCCTTCGCTTTATTCCAATATAAAAAAACACAGTAGCCAGAAAACCAATAAAATGACTTTTTCTTACAACCGATAGAAAAAACGTCATTTGCTCATAAGTAATGAAAAAAGTCCAGTGAATAAACATCAAATCCCATAAGTCCAAGGGATAACATCATAACGGAGTCCTTCTACACTGTCCATAGCTTCTAGAAAGATTCACCATCTTGTGAAGACCGCCTCTTTCTTCTTGCGAGTCACGCCTTAACTTCATTGGTCCTGCTTGGCTCCATCATGTCCTGCAATGTAAGGACAGCCCGTAAGTTTATTGCAGGCCACCTTTTCAAAGTTGACACTACATCTTCCAAGAACAGTAGTATGCAAGTAATGCACCAGAAAAAATTAAACCAGTTTACTTACGTAAGTACGGGTGGGTTCGCACCAACTGTGCAACGGGAGGGATAATCCTTGCCTCCGTGTCCTTAATAGAATTGAAACTTACCGATACCAAGCTAGGCAAATTTCGATTCTATGTCGGAACCGAAGGCTCCGATTATGCTAGTTCAAAGCTTACTTACCACCAACCAAGCAACTTCCACCACCGGTTTGAAATACCACCTTTTGAAGGTGGAATCGGAAGACCAATCTGCTGCGCGCATAAGGTCTTCCAACCGAGCTCCTAAAGAGAAAGCCTTCGAGGCCATGGCACCTCTAGCTGAATGTGCACCAAACTGCTTTGTATCAATTCCCGCCTCCTGCATGACCCATCTCACCCACCTTGCTATCGTGGGGGAAGAGACCGCATGATGCGCTTTCCGCAAGGCAATAAGGAGTTGCCGTTTGCCTGGAGGGCGGAATTCAATAGTCCTTTTTGGGCACATCCGCAAAGGCCGGGTAAGAGATCGTCCTGGAATCTGACTTGGTGCGGCGACCAAGTGTAAACGTAACCCCTTCTGGGGAGAAGACTCTCGCCGTAATGTCCAAAGCTCGGACGTCCGTGACCCTATGACAGGACACCAGGCACAAAAGCATAGCCAATTTTGCCAAAAGCTCTTTCAAAGATAGGTATTTATTAGGTTGCCAGGACAAAAAAAGTTCAGAACCAAATTGACATCTCAAAAGACTGAGTAACGAGGCTTCGGGGGCAAAGACGGACTAATACTTCACAGGAGCCTACAAACAAACGGATGCTCGCCAATCTGGGCACCGTCCACGGGGCAGTGGGCTGCCGATATTGTCGATCTTATCGAGCTGATAGATCTGTAAGCCAGGCCATCCGTAGCCAGCCTGGCCAGAAAATTCAACATGGGAACGACGCCCGCAACTACGGGATCCAAATCCCGTTGAAGACACCAACGCATCCACTTGGTCCATGCAGACTTGTAGCGCTTAGAAGTGCTGCCTGCCCAGGCCTTTGCCAAGAGGCCTTGAGCTTGTCCCGAAAGACCCGGGAGTGAGCAGCGTCTCCTGAAAGGCTCCATGCCATGAGGCGCAGAGATCCCTGGAGAATGAGGTGGTGATGCTCCCCGTCCAGATTCAGAAGGAGATCAGGAAAGTTCCAGAAGAACTGGAAACCAGACTTGAGACTTCCAATAAGGCGTCACCACTACCGCCTCTGCCTTTAAGAGGCAGATTCGGGCCGCCGTTCGAATCACCATCGCAAACGGGGGAAAGGCGTAACCCGACTCCAGTCTAAAAGAAACACGTCCGTGGCCTCCAGCTGAAGAAGCGCGGGAGCTGGTGGTCCAGGCGGAACGCAAAGAGCCACCATAAACGGGCCCCAGAGGTTGTCCAACCATTTGAAGACCCGAACATCCAGCTTCCAAAGACTGGAGTCCCTTAGATGTCTGAAATGCCAATCTGCCACCTGATTGGCCTGACCAGGTAGGTACTCCGCCGTCACAGAGTTTTGGTGTGCCAGGAAATATTCCCGAAACTCCTTTGCCAGGTCTGCCAAGGCACAGGAACAGGGCCCCCCCCCCAAGCGGTTGACGTAATGTGCCGCTGACACGTTGTCCATTTTCAGCAACATGCACGAGGTCGCCTGATGCCTGGTCCAACAGCGGACGGCAAAAGAACCTGCGAGAAGCTCCAAGCAATTTGATGTGCAACTTCTGTTCCTTGCTCCATGGCCCCTTAGACACAACTGACCAGGTATTTATGCACCAAATTTAGGGGTCACCCACCCAAGATGCTTCTGGCAGTCCTCAGGGAAAAAACGGGCTAGTGGTAATATCACCTGGCACCTGAACACAAAAGCAAAACTCCCCAGTGCAGGCCTAACCTCCCTAACTACCAGATCTGGAGGAATGGTGTTAAACAGGCAGCAAAAGGGACCCCCCCACTCTCTAGTGGTCTATGGGCAGACCGGATGTCTGCAAATGTCTCCTGTGCTGAGGGAAAACTCAGCGATGGGCTGTGCACAATGCCCTAGGCGCGCGGGCCGTCAGACTGCACTGACACGGCCCAGCCGCTACCAAGCGCGCCTCCTTTATAAAGTGCACCATCTCGCCGTCAGCAAGTAAACAAGGAAAACCGTCAATTCCTGCATTGCTTGCACCCCAGCGGGGCGTAAGCAATGCAGGAATTGGTGACAATACGGACCCTGCAGGGCGTTCAGGTTTAGCGGCTCGGGGGGCAGGCTCCGGCAGAATCACTTCACTTCTCCCTCAGCATGGCTCCGCTTTGAAGACGCCGTGCTGCAGGAGCAACGAGATGCGCGCCCCCCCCCCCCCCTGGCGGTCCTGATAAGCACCGCAATGTTGGCCTGCCGCGTAAGGAGTGAGAAACGCTCCCGCGGCCACACAAGAGGGAACCTGTGAAAGGGAAAACAACACCGTATTGCAAAGCATTGCGCCCCCTTCAATGACGCCCCCCTGGCCTACAAAACACCAAGTAAACATTTCCACGTAAACGCGAGCGAGTAAAAAGGCACTTATCTAGCTGCGCAGCAGCGAAGAAAGAGGAGGTCTTCGCAAGATGGTGGAGCTTTCTAGGAGTTATGGACAGTGTAGAAGGACTCAGTTGTGATGTTATCCCTTGGACTTATGGGATTTGATGTTTATTTACTGTACTTTTTTCATTACTTATGAGCAAATCACGTTTTTGGGTTTCGCCTGCCGAAGGCTGCGCTCTGCGCAGCTTTTCAGCGCAGGTGAAATCCTATGTCGACAATAAGGAGTTCTGGAACGTCCCCCGGCTCTCATTGGCTAGCTCCATAAATGGAGGCTAGCCATTGAGTGCCGGATCTGTCCGTCAAGGCCGGACCAGATTCGGGGGCGTTCCTGAGATTTTTTCCCTGGGCGGAGTTACGTTGTTTCCCGTTCCCTCCCCTTTCACTGAAAGTGATTTCAGATGCGATGTCCATTCCCGCCCCCTCCGTGTGCCTTTCCGCCCCCCCCTCGCTGTCCTGTGCACGTTTCCCGCCGTCCGTGTCCTCTCCCGCCCCCCTCCCGCCGTTCGTGTCCTCTCCCGCCCCCCTCCCGCCGTTCGTGTCCTCTCCCGCCCCCTCCCGCCGTCCGTGTCCTCTCCCGCCCCCTCCCGCCGTCCGTGTCCTCTCCCGCCCCCCCCGCCAACGCCAGCAACCACCCTTCCCACAAGGCTGTCTGGTGAGGTCTGGCAAGAGAAAACACACAGTGGCGCTTTAGCTGTGGGATAGTGGGGGCCTTTAAGTCCTTCTTTAGTTGCGGCGCCTCCTCCCTGTCTCGTTGAGCGCGTCATTTCCTGACAGTTCATCTCTACGGCTACTGGTGAAGATGGCGGCGCTGTGCGAACCTGCTCGGCTGGAGAGAGGTAAACACTGTCCCCGTTGACTCTATTGTGTAGTCAGGGGGCTCCGTTCTCGCAACTCTGGCTGCCTGTCGCATTTAGTGCCTGTTAATTATGACAATGATCTCAGTGTTACAGTCGCAGCTGGTTTGTTTGCATGGTATTAAATGGGACGACCCAGCCACTCCGGTCCCTGCAAGATATTAATTCGAAAAGGAGCCCTGGTGGGTACCTCGGCTACTGGCATGTTTTGACTCGATATCAGAACGGCCCTTGGTCGGCTTATTTGCGTCTACGGGACCAAAACAACGGAGAGTATCGCCCGTCCACCTGTATTTCGATAATCCCCGAATTCTAACAACTAATGTTATTCATTTGTTAGGTGGATAAATGTCTTCATTGGAGATATGAATGAGAGGTTCTTTACAATTTGTGTTAAGTCATACGATTCTCACATAAAATGAATACAGTGTGCTTAAAATAACAGAGACGACAGAGTATGTTAAGGGAGCGCTGTCACTCTATATCCCTAGAAAAGAAGGACCGTATGTCTCGTAAATCTATATTAGCAAGATAAAACGATGCTCATTGTGTCAAGTTCAGGGTTGTTAGATGGGGTCAGTTGGGCTATTGCCATATAACTGTCAACGTAGTACACCTTTGTTTTGTTAAAACGTGTTTTCTCTCTAGATTGCTGTGGAGAATGTGGAGATTAAAAAAATCTTATCTGTGGGATGATATTGTTATGCTTAGTCACACGTCAGACGTATGGGTTTTCTGGAAAACTAATCATCAATCGCAGTGCCCATATTTTGATCAACAAGGTCAATAATACATACTTACTTACATAATTCTAGTTTAATTGCATTACTTGTTGATTCAACAGATTGATCTCTGATTGAGAAAGCTGGTCCTTCTCAAATATTTTTTCTCTAGCATCTTTAATAACCAATATTTTCACTTGTGTAGCACTTGCGAATGTAACTGTTTCTTATCCTCATCTAACCGCTTTGGGGTAGAGGAGGGATTACCTTCTTTTGTTGCCTTCCCAGTCAAAGCGTGTAAATAGCCGATCTGGGTATTCTTTCTGATTATTCATTCTCTGCTTTTTTAGGAAAACCGGTCTGTGGTTAAGGATGAGGCAGATCAATCAATTGTATGAAAACACTAGCGTATCGGACACCAGTAGTTCATCAATATTTCTTATTTTGTAGCATGTGAATGGAATTTCAATACGATCACTATTCCAAGTCTTTGTCAGTGCGAGGAATGGAGGTACAGGTGGAAATCTTGCAAACCTTATTAGATACACCAACCTGATCTTATTAATAGCAACAATTCTTAACAAGCATTTACAATGCAACGGTTTCGCCTTTGGAAAAGTTAGAGCTATTGGCAATGTAAAGGACAATGCCATTTATTTATCTGTTTTCAAAACCAACACATAAATACAAATTTTTTCATTTACAATGCCAATAGCTCAAACATTTCCAAAGGCGAAACCGTTGCATTGTAAATGCTTGTTTCTATCTGTTGTAAGAAAAAAACATTTTATTGCTTTTCTGGCTGCTGTGTTTTTTGATATTGGAATAAAGCAAAGGAAGAAAAGCATAATCAGAGCCTCCGGTCCTGACACAGAATGTTGGCACTGTCACAATAGACAAGATTCTATAACAGCCACAGGTATGCCAACCATGCCCACATTAGGTCACATGTGACAACAATGAGTACAGTTTTACCAGTTATAACCAGAACATTGTCAAGAATGCCCTTGTTTGTCAAGAATGGGTCACTGTTATTCTATGGCTACCCACTCTTTGAAAAGTATTCACAAAACAAGTGTGGCGCTGGGCACTTGCGCGCCATTAGGCCTAACAAGTCACCTGACTTTTCCTACACACCACCTCTCTTCACATAATGTGCCACCTCAAACAAAACTTTTCATCCGTTAACACTCTCATACATACACACATGTATAGACTGAAACATGCTTGCAGACCCACACTGGCTCTTCTCTTCGCCTCTTCCTGATTTAACATTTTTAGGCAATGAAGTGCTCCATACTGTACTCATCCGGTTGGGGTCAGACCTAGGCATTCCTGGAAGAAACCTGGGGGCAGCAACTGGAAGGGCATTTTGTTTTGGCCTGCTTTCTGTTGCTCCAGCCTTCTTTTAAATACAAATGTTGTATGAGAAACAGACCATATCATTTGTCAACTTTGAATACTCCTGAAAAAAGTGGTCACCTTAATACTCTTATCTTCTGGATAATAATCAAACTGTCTTATACCCCAATTTTTGTTCTGGGGCTTTATTATCAAAAGTGCACACAGGGTGCAATAGGCGTGTGTGGCTTCTTTTTGTGTCCCCAGAGCACTTGAGAATTATGGAAGGGGCCGTACATCCTGGTTTTTTTTTTTTTTAAAGACCTTTATTACACATATACACAGCGGTGTGCCTACAACCCACTGGTAGGGCCGGCCGCTATCAGTGTACTATGCAAGAACATTGACGCAAATGCACAAGTTGGAAAGGCACAGCTCATGAAGGCACGACAGAAGATCTGAATGTTATAGTGACAGTACATCGGAGGACTGCGGCTGTATCACCCTTATGTGAGCTCGGTCTCATTTTCAAGATATCCGCAGAAACAAAGTCAAGCAACAACAAATCCCAACTACCCCCCAACCCCCCCCAGTCCTGGTCCCCGTGAGCAGTCCGAGTTCGTTAGGCACAGTGTCCAAGAGGCACTCAATCTCAAAAGCGGCAATAAGGTCATCTACAGGGAGGCATTATGTAATTGGTCTTTTCAACCGGGCACAGACAGTAGTGGGGAATTGCAAGGTAGCCAGGCCACGCCAACCTATCTCAGCGCATAGGGGACATCCAATTAATTCCATAGCTCATTCCTACTACACAGGACGATCGCCCCTCCCTTACTCAGGTACCACTCATTCAGAGACGCCGCCTCCCTCTAACAGGTCGGCATTCACACTCCTCTCGCTATCAGTGTCAGCTAGGGACAGCATATAAAGTGTAAACGAAGCCCATACATCCCGGGGTCGCGACTGCGCTGGCAGTCCCTCATAGTAAGTGTTCAGTTGGTCCCTGCAGTAAGCCATGTCAGTCAGCCATTGCTGCACATCAGGCGCTCTCCTCCCTCCCCATCCCATAGCAACTCTCCTCTTAGCCAACTGGAGCGCCAAAACCACAAATCGCCTTGCCGTCGCTGGTACACCAGAAGCTATCCCCAAAAGACAGAGGCGCACATCCAGCGCAACTTCAGTCGACGTCATGACAGACAGCTTCTCAGTCACCTCCTTCCAGAAGCCATACACCCGCGAGCATCCCCAGGCCAGGTGCACAAAATCAGCATCCTCAGCACCGCAACGGACACACTGAGCAGCAGCCCGAAGGCCAAATCGAAGCAGCTGAACCGGCGTGTAGTACCACTGATGCAGAAATTTATAATGCAAAAGGCGGAAGTTGCCATTAATCACAAATCCCCCAGTCATAGTACAACATTCGGTCCATTCGTCATCACTCAATGGTTCTGGGAGGCTCCTGTCCCATCTGGCCCTAGCCAGGACTGCGCCCCCTCCCTCATCTTCCTGCGCAGCCCTATATAGTTTAGACAGCAATTTTGTCCTGTCCTTTGCGGTGTAAAGCAGTTGTAAGGCCCCAAGCGTTAACGGCTCCCCCGGGTATGTCGGAAACAGATCACGTACAGCAGCTCGAAGCCTAACGTAGACAAAGGTAGCCATACAAACACTGGTTGAACGGGCTGTCATAGCCTGTAAGGATATAAACGATGCCCCAGGGAAGAGGTCCCCCATTGTTTGTAGTCCAGCTTCCCTTAGAACCTGTAATCCTCCAATCTCACCCGATACTGAAATATCAGAGTGATAAAGCAGCGGCATAGCCGGCGCATATAACGGCAACCTGTCAGCCCGTCTACCTAGGTCCTCCCAGGCGGTCGCCGTGATTCGCACCGTGTAAGTACATCCTGGTTAAACACTTTCTGTTTGTGCTGGCACGTGTAGTGTCGGCATGTTATCAAGGGGCGTTGCCTCACTTTCATGGGGCATGGCGCCTTGCAAATGTGGTAACTCTTTTTGCCTGCTGCAGAGGGCTGTCGGGGAATGCATGTACTATATGTGCAGGGGTGGTTTTATCAAAAATGTGCTGGGGTGCAACAGGTGTGCACGCCTACTTTTGCATCCCTTGATCACTGGTGTTCCAAAAAGGGTCCATAGTCGCTTAAGAAGCTCCCTCTGTGAGACTGATCACTTTGCCGGTGCATCCCGCGCCAGATTGCAGACAGGGGGTAGAAGCAAAGGAGCTGTCAGACAGATACCCCCCCCCCCCGCCTGAATTTGCTGTAAGATTTGTGGCCCAAAACCTAAATGTTGGCAGAATTTTTGTGGCAGGCAGAAAATGTGCTTGCCACAAAAATACTACATGATTTGTGCTCCATCAATGCTGAAAATTGGGCTATTGTTTAACAATCAAGGGTATGGCTCTCAATCAGTAAGGCTGAGCCTTTTACACTAAACAGCAAGAAAAATGCCAATACTGATCCATTATTTAGATTAATGCAACCATAGGTGCATGGACCGTAAGGCAATACACCCGAAAGCTCATTAATAGCTTTTATTTCAATAACACAAACATTTTTTTCCAATTATTCTCTCCTACAGGGAACACACATAACTACATGTGATGAACAACAATAAATGATGAATACATTTCGACATAGGGGCTAGTGATCCACTTACATTCGCATACTTCCAAAACACATTCACTCAGTATCACACCATACACATTCAACCTACTTGGTGCAAAACAACAAGGGGGTTGGAACAAATATACCACCTAGGAAGCACCTAAAATGCCAAACAAAGCTGTGGTTGACTTTACAAAAATATATTTCTATATGTACACCCTATACAATATTTACACTAATATACAACCAATGAAATATTTACAATAATTGGGCATAACACAACCAAGCCTAATTTACAAAACCACTGTTTGGCAAAATATGTGGTCTACACGTTTCAAATCCCTTTATTCTCAGGATTCTCCTCAGGACCAAAAACTGTAAAACAAAAGAAAATATGACAATTGTCTATTTGAAATCCAATGGACGCTCACATCTCGTCTAATGCCTCAGTGCCTGCTTACCTATTCAGAAAAAGGACACAAGGTCTATTTTCAAGGAAATCAAGAAGTCGAAAGTCTCTGTGAAACACCCAGGAGGGCTGGGAGAGAAAAAGGGGGAGAAACCCATGAGTTTTAACATGTCATGTATGAATCAGTCAACCACCTAAGTAGCATTCCGAATGCTGTAAACACTTACTTGATGAATGCCAGCTTAAAAGATTCATGCGTTGTTTCACTTAATGTTCAAATGAGCGGCGATAACTGCATCCTGTTTCTAAACAGAAAAAAACCGTAGGCTTAACTCCCTTTGTAATATATAAAAAATTTATCAAAACCCACACCCCTTCTTCTAGAGCTCTCCATCTGCTCTGAAACATTCACGTACCTCCAAGTGCCAGCCGGCGCGTTGAACATCCCTGCTTCGATGTGATCCAATGCCTCAATGAAGTTCCGTGCTGTCAATAAAGCAACAATTATGTTCAAAAGCCGATCGTTGTCTTAACATTTTCCTCTCCAAATGGATATGTATGTAAGTTCCGCCTACCGTCAAAAGCACAAAGTTCCCTTTCGAGAATAAATCTCAATCACAATGATGTTAAGACTCAAGCCATCATCATGCGCGTAAATCCGTCACGGCGTGCCTCCCGGTTCTGGGAATTGTAGTTTCCTAGGCCGCCCAAGGCACATGCGCCTAAGTACTAAACCGGCAGAGTCCCCTGTTTTTGAATAGTCTCTTGCTGATGAAATGGATATAACAACGTATATCAAATAAGAGAATGAGAAATTACACCATGGAAAATTGCATGAAAAATTCCGGGCCTAGAATGTGAAAGCCTGTTGGGGAAGCCGGCGGTATTGTAGTTCATTATGCATTCTGGAAGTAGTAGTCCATACCAGAGTGTAAATTCCCGTCCATTATGAATCCTAGAAATAGTAGTCCATGCCAGAATATAAGCTACCGTTCCGCCATGTCTAGATGGTTATAGTTTATTGAAAAAGGATGCAAGGCCGACTCGGGAAATCAAGATGGAGGGGTGCCCTATTTTGGCCGATCCCATGACATTAAATTGTGTATTGATGCTCCAATCTGCGGCCCTTAGGGCAAAAGCAGTAAGTTTACTTAAGCCTTCTCTACATGGAGGTCCCTGACCAGGGATGTATAACCATATGGGCATGGTATTCTAACCCACACTAAATTAACAAAACATGTAGACTAATGTTCTGCATAGGATTACAAAGGGGAACAGGAAACCGGACGATGACCTTAATTAGACTGCATAAAATCGAGCACCTAATCACGTGTCCACTGTTATCTCACCGGAACTTCACTATGAAATCCAAGATCATAACTTGTATAATTCAGATATCTCATTGAGACCAGACACAGCCGTGTCAAATGTCACGATGAGAAAGGCTTCTCTTTGTGACAATTTAAGTTCCAAATCACCCCCTCGAGGGTCTCGCTCCACTTTGGAAATTACTGTCCATCTCAAATCTCTTTCAGTATGTGACTTCTTCAAATGATTCACAAGGGGGGCTGTCTCCACATTTGTCTTAATCCTAGACTTATGCTGGGAAATTATCTGCCGTATCTCCTGGTTTGTTTTTCCAATGTATAACATCCCGCAGGGGCATGTTATTCCATAAATTAAATTTTTGGTTTTGCAATTACTGAAAGCCTCATGTTTCCAATAAATACCACGATGTACAAACAGAGATCCTTCTACTGTTAGATCACAGAAAACGCACATCCACATTTGTGGTGTCTCATTACTGGAGCGAGGCCCATTAATTGTCTCAAAGAAGTTTTGGGATCTTTTTTAGAAGAAGCTCTCCCGATGTAATTGGATACGCTGCTTTCTTTTTTAAACGCAAACAGTGGGGGGGGGGACAAGAAATCATCATCCAAGTTCTTAATCAGATGCCAATTTTGATTGATCACCTTTTTTTAAGTTTATTTGAGTTGGGGCAGAATGTGGTCACATATACTTGGCGTCGTGTTGGTGATTTATTCTTTCTCTCCAGGAGTGACTCTCTAGGGGGTCCACCGTGCACGTTTCATGGCTGTCTGAACTAGTTTCTTGGGAAAACCACGATACCGCAGTTTGCCTACCAAGTTACTAGCATGCAGATTGTATTCATCCTTGTAATAACAATTTCTACGAATTCTTAAAAATTGTCCATACGGCAAATTTTCTCCCAGACTCCAGATGGTTGCTAGAAAATGAGAGCCTTCTTCCTGTCTGTAGATTTTGTGTACAGGGTCGTGACCAACCCACCCTCAGCCAGATATACCTCTACATCCAGAAATGATATTTTATTAGCTGAATGAGAAATGCAAAATTTTATATCTGCTGTTCTTAAATTGAGCCAATCAAAAAAGAGCAATAATTGCTCCACTCCTCCTGTCCACACTAGAAAAATGTCATCAATGAAACGTAGCCACGTTGTGATATATTGCGAAAATGGATTGTTGTTATGGACAAATGTGTCTTGACATAAATAACACGGCTAGCTCTGGGGCAAAAGGGCACCACATCGCCTCGCCTTTTATTTGGAAGAAGTAGTAGTTCCTGAATGTGAAATTTTTTTTTTTTTAAGAGCAAAGGAAGCCAAATCAACTATGAATTGAGTCGGTACCTGAACAGGTTTTACACTTTTTTTTTTTTTTTTTTTTTCTCTCCAAAAAATGAGAAAGCACTGCCACTGCTTCGTCTTGAGGAATTTGGGTATACAATGCGGTGACATCCAACGTCACCATTAGATCCTTGTCAAACGGTACCTTCTCCAATTTATTGATAAAATCGGTGTTGTCTTGGAGATAGGAAATTACTCCATCCATAAATTCCTTCAAAAAACAATCCACATATTTAGAGATTGGTTCCACCAAGGATTCACACCCGGAGACAATTGGTCTCCCGGGTGGATTTGTCTCATTTTTGTGAATCTTTGGCAATACATAAAAAACTGGGACCCTTGGATGTTTGTTCTGTAAAAAATTTTATTCTTTAGGGCCCAGAAATCCTTGTTCAAAGCCCTATTTAAGGATGGCAAATAATTGGCCTTGAAGCTCTAGAGTTGGATCTTTGGGCATTTTTTTGTAACAAGCAGGATCATTCAGTTGTTTTAGGACCTTGTTGGTGTAATCAGTTGTTCCTCACACCAAAATTGAGCCCCCTTTGTCCGCCTGTTTAATTGTCACAGAGGAGTAATTCTATAGTGAAATTGTGCTATGTCACAACCTGCAACATTGCATAATTTCCAGCAGTACAGCACCTGGAACTGGAGGGTGCTTGGCCAGGGCTCAAAAAATTAATCTGCCCTCTCTCTATTGCAGCCAGATTTAATCAGGACAAGTTATTTTTAGAGCCCACTCACTGGTAGCAGACAACAGGTGTTCTTCTTGCTCACAAACAGTGAATGAGCAATAAAGATGGCTTTAAATGGTGTTATATTGTCATATTTGCTCCTTTCAGAGACAGAGGTCAAAAGTCAGTTTGTCTTCCTACATTTCTTTTCTCTCCATGACTGAAGTAAGAGGATTTTATAAAGTGAATTGTTTTACAAGCACACAGTGCAAAGCATGTCAAATGAAAGGCAGTAAGGTTTTAGGTTTTTTTCCTAACGCAACACTGATTTAGCTAATAAGTGAACTGTTCAAACATTTCAAATAAATTTCACTAGTTAAGAAGACACACTTTTGTAATTCTGTGGTGTAAAAAAAGATTCTTATTGGATCAAAACAAATCTGAACACTTTACATAGTGATGTCTAAATTGTAAATATTTTTGTTGAACCCAAATTCCAGACATTGTTTATGCGCTATATAGTTTTATAAGTAAAACTACATGTTAGTGGAAAAGTTTTGTGGCCATTTCAATGGAAGATGTGCTTTCTATCAATGACCCTGCACTACCACATCATGCTTTAGTAATATATTTATGAAAAGTGAGTTTTTAAACATTAACTGGGAAATATTCCTGCCTCCTCCTGCTCCTGGCCAGATGACAAGGCTATTAGTGAACTAAAAGGCAAGCCAGAGACTGTGTACCCTATATGTGGGCTTGATTCTTAGTATACATGGAGCAAACGTTTAGTCTAGTAAATATAGTTTTTTGTACAGCAGAAATAATGAACTTGCATAATTGAAGGTGCTCTCATGCGATAATGAAGAAAAAGGCGGCTCCATAAGACAAAATAATTGCCTAGGATCACACAATTTGAGATCAGTTCACGGGTCAAGTACATTGCAGTTAGGTCGAGTAGATTATTCAAGTTACTAGACCTGCAGATCTAGTAACATTTTTATGATTTTTCGAGCCCTGTTGGTGCCAGGGCACAAATTGCAATACGAAACCCTACCTTTCTGGCATGCGAAAACCTGCCTTGCTTGGGGGTTGGGGTGCAGGGGGTACAGGAGTGGGGAAGGGGGGTATTCGAGTCTAAGGAGGGGGTGGCAGGACCAAATGAGTCATGGGAGGAGGAGGGGGGAAACATGTATCACAGCAGTGGAGTGCTTGTTGCACAGGATATGGCCAAATGCCCTTGTGCCAAGTTTGCTATACATAAAATAATTTAAATAAAAATAAAAAAGAGGGAACATGGGGGAGGTTAGGGGTGAACAGGAGGGAGGTCACAGCCCTGCAGAGCCTGGGATGGGCTGCAGGCTAATTGCACAGGAAGGGGCTCTGTGCAATTCAAAGGCAAGCCCCAGAAGAAGTTAACACCTCTACTGCCTCGTGGCCTGTCGCTCACCCTCCTTTTACTGGGTCTGTGATAGTGTAGAGCCAGTAAAGGGAGGGTCAGATTTCTTTCCTCCAATGTTGTGGCCACTTTTGTAAAAATCACTAGAATTTTTACAAAAGTGCAGATTTCCCATTTTTTGTTGTTGTTTTAAAGTGTGATATCCTAGGAGGTCCGGTCAGCAGGCTTACTGACTCTAGACAACATTGTGGTGACTCACAGTCCATGCACCCCTGCCACGGAAGATGCCCCTAAAAGTGGAACCCATAGACCGCCCCCACTATACATCCCCCTGCTGTCACTCACTGCACCCACCTGCCAGGAATTTCTGTCCCTCTTTGAATTTCTGCTTTGCCGCCTGCACAGTGAAAGGCAGTACGACAAATTCAAACCTCTTTCACTAATGCATTACTCCCAGGTCACGTAAGCGTTCGGGAACACGCTGGGAGCCGCGCATTCCTTATAATGGTGACACACTGACCCAGTCTGCACCAGGCGCATCCTACAAAGGTCCTATATATAATATAGAGACCCTGTCCTTTATTCTTTACAATATGAGAATGCTAAAAAATAGTATTTAGACTGTCACAATTCTTCTTCTAGACCTCTTGGCAGTATTGACATTACTCCTGATTTAGCTTGTTTTCCTGTCAACAAGCTTGTACATTTCAAAACCATCTGCATCTCTTGTCAAGCCTACCACACATGTCGACCTCTATTTCTTCACCTAGACACTTCCACGCTTGACCCACTGCAGAAATGTTCAGCCTTTTTCTTCCCGACTCCCTCGGTTTCTTCTCTGCAGAAGGATCTACGTTGACATTTACTTATAAATTCTCCGTCCTCACAGATTACCTTTACTGTAAACTCCCACCCAGCTTCGGCAGCATGTATCACCATCATATCTTCTGAGGACCTGGCAAATTTTACATCTTAACTTACCACTCAGCCTGCTTGTCTTCATTAATTTTTTTTCTCATTACGAAGATATTATATCTGATCTCGATAGGTGTCAAATTTCGAAATAAATGTCGAGTTAAATCATGAACAGCCGCTTTCAAAGTGGCGGATTAACTTTTTTCTTTATTTTATTTTTATGCACAGCAGAGAATCGCAAAAAAAAGGAAAACGAGGAAGCACTTGAAACCATTGTAAACACTCATTGACATTCTGTTGGGTTTTATTTCACAGTTTGCCTTTATAGTATGGGACCAGTCGCATGCAAATCGGTCTTGGTCTCACTCTCTACCAAAAAGAAATGGTGCATTTCAGCCAAAATGTTAGGTCAGCTCCCCAAGTTATTCCACCCACGTTTCTGTCTCATTTGGAGTCCATATTGAGGAGCAGGATTAGTTCCTCTGGTACAGTCGGTGCTTAATTTGAGTCGGTGGGGCGCACTGGCACTCATTTTCGGGGGTCCAGATTTATTTTTAATCATCTGACTTTGCCGCAGAAAAAGGAGGAAATAAGCAGCAGAAGAAGGAAGGGCGTTAAAACAATGGCAACGTGAGAACTCCGGGATGAAAAGGAAGCTATTACAGAGGTATAGGGGCAGGCAGGCAGGCATAGTGTATCCGGTGGGTGTAAGAGGTGACTGAGGACTTGATAGCTTTGGTGTTCAGGAAACTCCAACATTTGGGGGGGACGCCGGAGGGCTGCTTAGAAAGATTTGGACACCGGCACTTATGTATTCGTTTACAGATAAATCACTGGGTACAGTGAACTATTGGACCCACGCCTGGCCATACTTGGGGTTATTTAATCACTTCTACTTTCCAGTGTTAGTTTCTTCACTGCATTTTTTCATATAATTACTATGATTACTTCCATAGAAGTGCCGCAAAAGGCATTTGAAACAGCAAAGCTAGGTATTTCCTTGTTTTGTGCTTTTTCTAACACAGTCGTTCTTGTTTGGTAGAATCCATGGTATGAAAACATATGTGCATATCATTAGAGATTTACTCCCTGTCAGAATAATTACAATGCTGGCGTAAGCTTTGATGCTGGTGTAGAAAACGTGCTAGCCACAAAGGTGCAAGTGGAAATTAAAGATGAACAGTGGCACATAATCCTAATTTTTATTTGTGGCTAAAGTTTTTAATTATAAGAGATTAGCAAGAGTTTGTAAGAGTTTTCTAAAACAATCAGATGAATTGGGAGCAGAGACAAAACTCTGATTTATTATTTAAAAACAACAAAGAAATGGTGAAAACGGATGTTCGATTTCCAGGAAGAAAGTGGTAAATGAGAATGGGGCACCCATTGCGTCAAGGAGGCATTGCAAAGCTGTGCCTCGGGAAACGTCTTACAAGAAAAGAATTGTAGGAATTTCTAACTAGTGTCTGCATGAACTTTACATACAATCAAACTGCATTCCTCACTCGGAGTGGGTATTCACTAGGGAGTTAAAAAACGAATAATGTGTTTGTGTTCTGTGTAGTTCGGTTATTTTGCTTTCTGCTTTAGTGATGTCTGATGATATATTGGCCGTCTCTCTGCCTTATAACATAGGTACCAAAAAAACAAAGCCAACGAATGTTTAGTTTTGGAAGTTCAACAATGACAAAATGGACATTAGCGGTACACATATTTCCTGCAAAGCAATGAGCCTGGTCTGCGTTAATGAGTCACAGCCTTTGAGACTTAATGCAGGGTGTGGCTTGAAATGTACAGGGCTTTGTTTGACGTGTGTAAAAACCCTAAAGAATTGGGCGGAGATGAACAACGCACTTGCCTCGAACTAAAGCTGACGCCTAAAACACGTTTGGCAAGCTGCAATAAAAGAGGCTCTGAAGGTGGAGGATTAAAAGAAAGCTGTGAAGGGCTCGATTCCCACGGCTTTTTAAATACGAAGCTCCAACACAGCAGCACTGAATGGCCATTTTGCGAATGTAAATACACAATCCGGGATAAATGAATAAGGAAATTCCGTCCATATGTTTAAAATGTATTATTTACACATTTTAAGATAAGACGGATTTGTGTCCCTTTCTGTGCGTCTATTCTTAAAAGTAGGTACAGGTCGTAGCTATCAAAAGTGCAGCATGTAAAGTGTCCAGGTTTTCTAGAAGCCCGCTGCACCCTGCCTATAACATATTTATTTGGTATTTTATATAGCGCGAACATGACCCAGAGTAGGGTATCCGAGCGCTTTGCATTTACATATCAAGAAACAGTTGAGTAACCAGTCTAGTCAAAAAACATCAGTAGTTGTACATTGTTTTTGAGAAAAACATTAAGGCTTAATATACATATGTACGATCCACAACTAGGTTCGATGAAAATTAGCATTTGTGATCTTGGCGGATGAATGAAAATGGAGTGACTGTTGAGATTATGGGAGATATTTACTCATATAAAAGGATTGGGCTTCATGTTTAAAAGTGGAAATGGACGAAATTCTCCTTATGTTCGGGGGAAGAGCGTTCCAAATTCTAGGGGCTACACCCGAGAAAGCTCGGTCATAAGTTCTTTGCTTACGGAAATGGGCCGGTGTCCATAGTAGGTCTTCCTGACTCCAGGAGAGACTGCATCCTCCTGATAGTGTGGTTTTCTGGGATTGGTACACTGGTGTGTTGTAATGTATCGCTTTGTGAGTGATGCATGTGATTTATTCTTGCTACGTAAGGCAGCCAGTTAAGCACCTTCAGATGGGGGGGATGCGGTCAAATTTTCTGGAGCCCGTTATAAGTCTTGTGGCCGCATTGAGACAGGCTTTCAGAGAAGCTGTTGAGATCTTGGGGAGACCAGCTAGACTTGTGCCGCCGTACTCGATCCTCGATATTACTAGTGCCCGGACTGCCGTTTTCAGGTCTGAATTGTTTAAGAAAGGTTTCAATTTTCGGAGGTAACTTAAATGGAACCAGGCGTCTTTTGCCACCATGTTAATATGCGATAGCAGGTTCAGATTTTTGTCTAGTACAATTCCCAAGGATTTGGTAGAATCAACAAACCTCGGAGTACAGTTTAGTGCCATGATCAGATTGGTCCATTCTAGGATATTCTGACTGATATTTTACTGTATATGCACTTTTATGGTGTAACATGACCAAAATAAAGTATTTATGAATTGAATGGATATTTTAGTAACAACAAGGGGACAGTGCCCATTTTCCTTGGCTGTCATCCTTACTGCATCATGGAGTAGTTGACCTTCCAAGAACTCTGAGCGTGTTGGTCTTCAGGTAGTTTTTTTCACAGGAAAGTTCTACAATTTACTTATTCCGTGACCTGGAATAAGTCTGTTTTGGCGGTTCGAACCGTGTTAGAACACCTGATAGTTCAGAAGGGTTTAGGGTAATGATTCCGCCATGGGTTAACATGTTTATCCCTCTGCAAAAATGTGACATGCACATTTGCATGAAATATACGCATGCAGCGTTTTTCTTGTAGTGGCAAATAAGCACAACTAAATGTTATGCTTGTGTCTGTATGTAATGTATACCATGCAGTTTTACTAAGTGAAACGTTAAAATACAGGTCCGCACAATGTAGGTAAGTGTTAGATTTGGGGGTCTCTAAATGTTAGGTACCTTTGACCAAATAGGGACCCTTGCGTCTAGTCAGGGTAAGGGGCTACACTCCTAAAATAACCCCTGCTGTCCCCCTTGGTAGCTTGGCACGACCAGACAGGCTTATCTCGGAGGCAGTGTGTAAAGCATTTGTGTACACATACAGTAATACAGTGACAACACTACAGATGGACACCACACAAGTTGTACTATAACAATAAGTATTTTTATATAGACTTAACACAAGACCAAAAGACAAAAATTCACAATACTGTACTCCAAATAGTAGGAAATAGCTCAGTTCTCTCAAGTTGTAAATGCGACACTTTACCCTCAATATACCTTGGATGCGTAACGCAGAACAAAACAAAAGGGGCGCAGGGAAGGTGATGCGTCGGTTCCTTACAATCAGGGAAGTGGATGCGTCGGTTCCTTACTGCTGCACAGGGGAGTTGATGCTCACCTCCTTACTGTGTGGGGAGGTGATGCGTCGGTTTCTTACTACTCTCTGGTACGATGCGACAGGATGGTGCCTCAATGCGATACTCTTCTCCGGTGCGATGCGACAAAATGGCGTCTTGGTTTACAATGCAACAACGTTGATGCAATGCGTGCACTCCCGACGGCCGTGCGGCGACTCGATCTTCGGAGCTGCTACAGGTCCTGCGACACGCTTTTCCGGTGATGCGATGGCGACCCGCTTCCCCGGTGATGCGACGCACTTCGGTGATGCGATGGCGGCACGCACGCTTGGCGATGCAATGGCAACTGCTGCGGCAGCGACACGCTTCTGGTCGTTGAGTCACGCTTCCAGCGACACGCAGTCTATCAGAAGGCCCAGTACAACAGCAGGCACTTCAGTTCCTAGCTAGGGAATTCAAGGGGGAGCTGGTTGGTGAAGTCTTGTATCCCTGAGACTTCAAGCAGGAGGCAAGCTCAAGTTTAAGCCCTTGGAAATTCTTCTTCAAATTGATGAAAAGCACACTCAGTCCTCTTATCCTTTCTTTGGCAATGAGGCAACCACTGCAGGCCAACCCCCAAACACACAGCACAGGGGTAGTGTCCTCCTTCAGCATCCTAGTTCTTCTCCTCAGCAAAGGTTCGTCTTGATTCCCAGAAGTGACCTAACGTTCTGGACTCTGGGTCCCCCATGTTTATACACCAAAATCCTTGGTCTCTGAAGCAGAGAGTGTCTGTGCCTTGTCCAAACCAGTTCTGTGAAGTCCTGGAGCTCTTTGTTTACAGGACTCCGTCTTTCCTTTGACAGTGTGGGCCAGGGTCATCAGACACCACAGGAGGTGGAGCCAGCATTGTGGAAGGCAGGCACAGCCCTATTCTGGCCTAGGTGCAACTCCTCTCACCACTCTACATGCAGATCGGTCTATTCAGCCCTGTGCTGACTCACCCTATCTCCTGGAGCCCCCCATCCCCTGTCACTCAAAAGCCAGACAAGGAATACACTACTTAGCAGAGGCAGGCTTGGATAGTTAGGCAATACAAAACCTACTTTCTAAATGTTTTATTTTCAAACCCAGAATGTTAAAACTAAGTTCACTAAAAGATGTATTTTATCATTCTGAGTTCAGACATACTAAACACTAAGAAAAAGGGGTGCCCCAACATGCCTTGTGCGCATGGAATTTCCCATAGGAACGTTGCACATAGCTATAACCAAAACAGCTGAGCAGAAAGGGAGAGGTGTGGCGCCGCGGCCAGGGCGACTGACGCTGGAATCTGGGGACCACGGTTCGATCCCCGGCTCCGGCGGCAGGTTAGCCCAGCACCATGTGACTCTGGGCAATAGCTCGCTTAATCTTCCCGACGGCCCCCAGCGCCTAGAGACCCTTACGGGTGATTGTGCGCTTTACAAATGTGGACTTTACTTTACTTTAATGTCACCAAATTTGGCAGAAGGCTAGCTCCTGATACTGAAAGTGTCCTGCTTATGATTTGGTGGAAATCTGTGCTGTAGGTTTTGAGATATTAGGGTACAGAATGTATATATGCAGACCGCTTATCCAACAGACCAAATTATATGATCTGATTGCCTGTCACCACATCAATAGAGATGTGTTGGCAGACATTTTAAGACTCGGGACTCTTGTCCTGTAAAAAGTATAAAATATATTGGGGCCAGGGAAGCGATACCTACCCCCTTAGACAAGGTAGTGGGGGCCCAGAGGGGCTCCTCCTGGAGCCCCTATGTTTTGTACTGGACCGCTGATCTGAGGTCCTGTGGAAAGAAAAAAAGATTGGGCTTCTGCCTTTTTCACTTTTAATTCTCCAGTTGTTCCAGGGCCAAGGGGAGGGTGTTGTTTTTTAGTAATTTGAGAGGGGAGCATGCAGGCCCATCTCTGGGCCGTTGGGAGGCCCAGGGGACCCAAACCATGGAGCAACATCACATTAAATTACTCAACACATTAAAGGGAAGGGGAGCTCGTGCCCCCCACGGTGTCATTTTGAGGCCCTTGTGGCCCCACACCCGGGTTGAATTTACTTATTATAGGAAGGGGCATGTTCCGCTCCCCGAGACATAACGTGGCCCAGGGACCTCATCCCCAGGGCTGAAAAATCATTGGTTTGCTGAAGGCACCATTTCCACCCAGGAAACCCTCAGCAATGAGTGGCGTTGGGCTGCAAGGGGACCCCAGGGCTCCTGTAGCCCTAGCAAGCTCCCCTGCCTGCAGCCATCCCAGGTGTGGCGGGTGCTGGCTACGTTTGTTTGCTCCCGTCCGATGTCTGTACTCATGTGGTCAGGGAACTGCAGTGTTCCAGGGAATTATGCCACTGGATTGCCCACCCAGGGTGATTGGGTCTTTGGCAACCTTCCAAGGTTCTAGGAGGGAGGACCCCATCACCCCTCCCCCAAAAAACATTTGGCCATGGGGGATGGGGTTCCCTGTGCCTTTAAGAATTTCTGGCTTGGCCCCTACGCCCACTCCCCATTAAAAATTTAACTGGCACCAGGGTATGGGGTCCCTGAGGCCTTTAGCAGGCTCGAGGACTGGGTTGCATGCCCCCTCCCCATTAAGGAAAAAAAAGGAAGCCACCTTGAGAGAGAGGTTCTTTGGGGGGCCTTTTAGAAGGCTCGGGCGGGGCAGGGGCCTGCATGCCTCACTCCCCATTTATTAAAAAAACAAAAAAAATGAATTGGCCCAGAGGATGGTTTCCAAAGGACCTTCAAAAGGGTCCTCTTAAAAATAGAAAGTGATCACTCCCCCCTCCTGCTCATATAAAACAATTTTAAAGAAGCATTGGCAAAGCCAATAGTTCTCACCTTTGCGAGAGCTATGGGCTTCGCTAATATGTAGCAAGAATGGCTGCTGTTAAGCATGACTAAAAGTTAGCGGGGTTAAGGAGAGTGGTGTGGAGTGTTGTATAGTGTTGTGGGGTACAGTAGAGTTGAGTGGCGTGGAGAGGAGTGAAGTGGAGTGCCATGGAGTAGCGTACAATGTGGTGGAGGGAGTAGAGCGTCGTAGAGTAGAAGGGCATAGTGTAATGGAGTGGTGTAGAGCAGAGGGTAGTAGGAGTACAGTGTTGCAAAGTGGCATATAGCGGAGTATATTGTCGTGGAGTGGTGTGGATTACTGTGTCATAGAATAAAGTGGAGTAAAGTGGCATAGCGTGCTGCAGAGTGGAGTGGCGTAGAGTGTCAGTGTAGCACAGGTTAATGGAGTAGTGCATCATAGAGTGGAGTGTCAGAGTAAAGTGGAGTGGCCTAGTGTGAAGTGATGTAAAGCATAGTGATGCTGAGTAAATTGGCATAGAGTGCATTGGTTTGGAGTAAAGTGGTGTAGAGTGCATTGGCTTAGAATGCAGTGACTTAAAGTAGCATAGAGTGCAGCGGTCTAGAGTAGAGTGCAGCGGTCTAGAGTAGAGTGCAGCGGTCTAGAGTAGAGTGCAGCGGTCTAGAGTAGAGTGCAGCGGTCTAGAGTAGAGTGCAGCGGTCTAGAGTAGAGTGCAGCGGTCTAGAGTAGAGTGCAGCGGTCTAGAGTAGAGTGCAGCGGTCTAGAGTGCAGTAGAGTTGAGTGGGGCAGATTGGAGTGCACTGGCAAACAGTGCTGTCATGCAGAATAGAGTGTCAGAGTGAAGGGTCGTAGAGTGACTGGGTTGTAGAGTGGTGCACAGTAGAGTAGAGCAGAGCGCAGTGACGTTGAGTGCAATAGTGCACAGTGACTTAGCTTGCAGTGCCATAGAGTGATGTGGCATAGAGTAGAATATTGTAGAATTTAGTGGCGTAAAGTGCAGTGGTATAAAGTAGTTAGCATGGGTGCAGTGGTGTAGGGTGCATTGGTTTTGAGTAAAGTGGTGTAGGATGCAGTGGTTTAGAGTACAGTGGCGTAGAATGGAGTTGTACATAGTGGAGTGTAGAGTGCAGTGGTGTAGAGTGGTGCAGAGTAGGGTGGAGTGGCATAGAGTAAGGTTACGCAGACTAGAGGGGAAGTGTGTGCAGTGCTGCAGAGTAGAGTGCAGTGTTGTAGAGTAGAATGCATTGGTGTAGAGTAAAATTACTGAGTGCAGCAGGGTAGAGTGGCAGAGTGCAATTGCATAGAGTTTAGTGGCGTGCACTGGTGCAGACTAGATTCGCATAGAGTGCAGTATTTTAGATTGCAATGGTTTTGAGTAAAGTGGTGCAGAGAGTACTGGTGTAGTATGCAGCAGTGTAGAGTAGAGTGTCATAGTGTGGAGGTGTGCAGAGTGGAATAGAGTAGCGTAGACTGCAGTGGCATAGAGTAGATTGTTTCAGAGTAGACTGAAGTGACGTAGAGTGCAGTGGTGCAGAGTAGAGTACAGTGGCATAGAGTGGAGCAATGCAGAGTGCTGTAGAATTCAGTGGGGGCAAGAGCAATGCTGCAGAGTAGTGTAGTGGCATAGAGTGGGGTGATGCTGAGTAGAGTGGTGCAGAGTGCATTGGCGAAGAGTGGTGCAGTGGCGTAGAGTGGTGCTGAGAGCAGTGATGAGTACAGTGGTGCAGAGCAAAATAAAGTGGCATAGAGTGTACTGACATAGAGTGCAATTGTGTAGAGTGATGTAGCGTGCAGTGTCATAGAGTAGAATATTGTGGCGTAAAATGCAGTATTGCAAAGTAGTTGGCGTAAGTAGTGTTGTAGGGTAAATTTGGTTTTCAGTTAAGTGGTTTAGAGTGACTAGGCATAGACAGTAGTGGTTAAGAGTAGAGTGCTGTAGCGTAGAGTGCAGTAGAGTGCAGTGTCACAGTGTAGAGTGCAGTGGTTCAAAGTGAAGTAGAGTGGCATAGAGTGCAGTGGCATAGAGTAATTGTTTCAGAGTACAGTGAAGTGGAGTGGTGCAGTGTAGAGTATACTAGTACAGTGGCTTAGAGTAGTGGCTTAGAGCACAGTAGCAGAGTAGAGTCTCATAAGGTGCAGTGGAATAGTGCAGTGGCGTAGAGTATATTGTTTCAGAGTAGAGTGCAGTAGATTGGCGTAGGTTAGAGTGGAGTGGTGCATAGTTGAGCGGGGCAGATTAGAGTGGCACAGAATAGAATGGCATAGAGTTCAGTAGCAGGGAGTGCATTGGTGCAGAGTAGTGTCGTAGAGTCCAGTGGCATACAGTGGTGTAAAGTGACGTTGAGTGCAATGGTGTATATTGGCGTACAGTGCAGGGGTGCAGAGTAGATTGGCATAGAGTGCAGTGGTGTAGTGTATTGTTTTTGAGTAAAGTGGTGTAGACGGCAGTGGCAGAGAGTGGCGTGGCTTGATGTGTAGTGGCATAAAGTGCAGTTGCACAAAGTGGAATAGAGTGGTGTAGAATAGATTGTTTCAGAGTAGAGTAAAGTGGCATAGAGTGCAGTGTTATAGTAGAGTGTCGTAGGGTGCAGTTGTGCAGCGTAGATTAGAGTGGATTGGTGGAGTGTAGTGGATGGCATAGAGTGGAGCGATGCAGAGTTCAGTGCCATAGAGAGGCACAAAGTTGAAAGGTGGAAAATAGTGGCAGAGTGCAGTGTTGCAGACTACTACATAGTGCAGTAGTATATAGTAGAGTGGTGTGGAGTGCATTGGTTTAGATTGCAGTGGTGCAGAGTAGAGTGGTGTGGAGTGCAGTGGCGCAGAGTAGAGTGGCATATAGGGAGGGGAAGGGATGAAAGACGTCGCCGAGTGGATGAAGAACAGCCGCCTGAAACTGAACTCCGACAAGACGGAAGTCCTCATCCTGGGATCATCGCCCTCCGCCTGGGACGACTCCTGGTGGCCCCCTGCCCTCGGCACCACCCCCAAGCCAACGGACCACGCACGAAACCTGGGCTTCATCCTGGACTCCTCCCTCTCGATGACCAGACAAATCAACGCCGTATCGTCATCATGCTTCAACACCCTGCGCATGCTCCGTAAGATCTTCCGATGGCTCCCCACCAAAACCAGGAAGACAGTCACGCAGGCACTCGTCACCAGCCGACTGGACTACGGGAACACCCTCTACGCGGGAACCACTGTCAAACTTCAGAAAAGACTCCAGCGCATACAGAACGCCTCTGCACGACTCATCCTGGACATCCCTCGCCACAGCCACATCTCGACCCACCTGAGAAACCTGCACTGGCTCCTCGTCAACAAGAGGATCACGTTCAGACTCCTCACCCACGCTCACAAGGCTCTCCACGACATGGGCCCGAAGTACCTCAACAGCCGCCTCACTTTCTACACACCCACCCGCCAGCTACGATCGGCCAGCCTCGCCCTCGCCGCCGTACCACGCATCCGCAGAGCGACTGCTGGAGGAAGATCCTTCTCCTACCTGGCGGCCAAGACATGGAACTCCCTCCCCATCCACCTACGGCAGACCCAGGACCACCTCTCCTTCAGGAAACATCTCAAGACGTGGCTTTTCGAGCAGTAACGGACCCCTCCCCCCAGCGCCTTGAGACCCTACTGGGTGAGTAGCGCGCTATACAAAAATTATTGATTGATTATAGAGTACAGTGGTGCAGAATAGAACAGAGTGGCGTAGAGTGCAGTGATGCAGAGTAGAGTGCAGTAACACAGAGTGCAGTGGTTTTGATTAAAGTGATGTAGAGGGGATTGGCATTGAATGCACTGGCATACAGTGGAGGGGCATAGAGTAAAGTGCATTGGCTTAGTGTAGTGTTGCACAGTAGGGTGTCGTAGAGTGCAGTGGTGCGAAGTGGTGTAGAGTGCAGGGCTATATAATAGGGTAGAGTGGATTGACGTGGAAAGGTGTAGATTGGAGGGGTGCAGAGAAGAGTGCAGTGACTTGGAGTGGTGTAGTGTGAAGTGGGGTGGGGTATACTGTAATCTTGGAAGTTCTGGCCGAGCAAGGGTCAAATATTATTTGAGAATGTCACCAAAGGTATTTTTAATCTATTTGATGTAAATCTATTTGTAAATTGATGCATAGTATCCATCAGTGTGTGTATAATAAATGTACTTTTCCTTTTCCAAAGAAAATCACTGACCTAACATTCATTTATTGAGCGTTTGTTCTTGCATACCAGTAAATGGTGATTACAGGCCGACCACACCTCCCCTGAGTAGGCCTTGGAATGCTCTGCGTTCAGTACCCTGAGAAAGTTGAGTGCTGCAATGTGTTGGTTCCCAGTAGGGGGAAAACCTATTACTTGCACAGGCCTCACTTCCTGCCCAAGTGATAGCCTATTTTCATACATATACCAGTTAGGATCATGCCTATTCAACCAATTTTAAAAATGGGAGCACAGGCACTTTACCTCTTGTTAGGAGAAGTAAAGTACACAGAGTACTAAAACCAGCAAAAAATATAGGGTCTAGCAAATGGTGAAAACTAAGGATGGCCGCGCAAAAACTAGCAGATTTTCTACAGGTTTTTCTACAATCTCTTTACCTAGGGGCAGTGTCTTTGTGAAGTAACTCTGAATGCCCCTTCGTTCTGATTAAATTGAAGATCTAAAATCCTTTCCATAATAGCCTAACAGTACGAGTTAAATCCACCCTCAATCCTCAGTTCAGTAGTCCTAAAACTCCTGTGGTTGGATTAAAAAAGGGAGAAATTGCAGGGGGGTTAAAGGAGATAGTGGTCACTAAGCTACCAGATGGGTGCCCATGAAAAGAAGGTTAGTAGCCATCAAGGTGGTTAGGTCAGCTAGCAAAGTTTCTGGCTGATCATGTATCTGTGACCTGTTAAATAGAAGAAACCCAGTCTCTGTAATGCAATTTCTTCTTTAAACCAGTAACGTTCTAAGATGGTCCCTAATTATTACATCCAGAATGCTCTTCTCTTCACAATAGTATGTAGGGGGAGGTCCAAGCCAGGTTCTTCTCTCAACTGAGTCCTATTTTGGGAACACTGAGCAGATACGCTGTGTGAAAAGATGGGGGTTTAATGATGAGGCCCCAAAAGTCTATCATTGGCATTTAAGGATTATAAAAAAAATATTCTGGCACTACAGACTGTAAGTCTCACTTGCCCTCACCTTCCCTGTTTTGACATTTCCAAACAAACACGTTTCAGGAGACTCCATTCCGGTTTGTACCAAAATTCACATTCCCTATAAAGATAGACTGTGGCTGTTCACTAGAACCTCAAGTTGAAGCACTGCGGAGGCAGGGTGGACTAACAGTCCTATCGCACGTACATGAACAAGCATTTCCAATGCAATAGGTCTTACATTTTCAAGAGTTTAAGCTATTGTTGGTATTGTAAAGAACAATGTCTTTTATCTATTTTGCTAATTAACACATAAATAAAAGGCATTGTCATTTACAATACCAATAGCACACATTCTTGTAAAGGCGAGACCTATTTCATTTCAAAGAAGCGGCCGCCATTGCCCCGGGCTGCTTGGAAAGTGAAAGCGCGAGTAGTGCTCTGAATGTTGCAGGATGCAAAAAGAACAGATGATGGACGGAATGCTGAGTTAATAAAACATTCACCCTGAGTCGCAGATCTGGGTTAAATCAATCATTTTTTGCACGCCACACCATTCCAGTTTAGACCAAGTCGTATGCAAATCAGTCTTGACCCTGGTCCCCATGGAAAAAGTTCAGCCAGAACTGCCAGCCCAGGTTTTCCTGGACCAGAAACAAGCATCCTGGGACCGGTTTCAGGGTAACACCCATAATCATCAGCCAAGCTAGCTTAAATCTGGTGGCATAGCAAGCATGGGATCCATGTCTGGGCATACCCTTCCCACTTAGGGCGACAAATGCAAAAAGAACAGATGATAGACTGAATGCCAGAAAGCATTCTGTGACCGGATTCGGGCTAATACCCCTCATCAGCCAGGCTAGCTTTGCCACTGAACAGTGTTCACAGATCTGTGAACACTGTCGTTTTCTAGCATAGGAGCCTGCGGGCCCATTCTTGTGATTAAACCCACTGACACTCCTGCAGGGGGATATAAGGTGAACCTTTGCTGCCAATAAACGTATCGTATAAATGAGTTCCTATCCATCACCCTTAGTAATTTGTTGCCTTTCTTTTAAATAATGCATAGGTGGGTCCTTCTGTCCTGATGAAGACCCCGTCCTAAGGATTCATTGTTCCTCCTAATAAATACCATTGGGGTTGAAACGTCGACTGTCCCTCATTTTAACCGATCCACATATAGATGACCTCAATTAATTTATTGTATCTCTTTACTGTCGTGTGGTTCTCCTCTGTCATATATACGTACAACTCATGGTTAGTCAGTTTTTTTGTATAATAAATGTAAGTATTGTGAATTTCTGATCTTCACTCACTTAAATCTTCTCACGAGCACTCCTTTGAGCACTTTTTACTCACACCTCATCTTGGAGCACCCTTTGGCAATTTTACAGATTGATTTAATTTTGCTGACTATGATCTAAAATTGCCCAAAGAATTTCAGACCAATTTGAATAATGTATTTATTTTGAGTGATGTGATTTGTATAAATATTTTCCTTCCGCTTTAACTAAATTTTATGTACCATATTTGACCCAAGTCTGGCGGATCATTGGGTTACCCAATTGTTGTGTGACGATACAGAATTAAGTGATCATGCCCTACTTGTTTGTGATCTGATTGGGGGTGGAAATACAAAACTGGTTGTGGGGAGCGCCCCAAGGCCTGTTTTAACTGGGAACAACTGCTATATTTTAAAGTGGGACAAAGTGGACAAGTAGGACTTATTAACATCAGTCCTCACACGTAAACATTTCATGACCTGTTTAGATGACTGTGCCACTCCAGAGCAGCTGGTGTCGGGGTTGTTTGAGGACGTTTTGGTTGGAATTAACCAACAGCTAACCCCCGTCATGAAGTAGCAGGCTCAGGCAAGCGTGGTGGTTTGACACAAATTGCACAAAAACGTCATCTAGTTTGCACAAAGCTTTGAGCGAGCATGGTCCTCAGATGTCCTGCTTGTACGGGCCTTACGTGCTAGATATAAAGAAGCAAGCAGAAGTAGATTAAAACATTTAGGAGAGGACGCATGGGAGGATTTTAAGGCAAGCATCTGAGAGGAAGGATAGTCGAGGGTTCTGGAAGGTAGTAAAGGATGGATGGGTCTCATACTTCCACTTTTTTTTTCTAAACAGAGTCTACACACCATACCCATAGTGGAAAATAATTCCCATCTTATTTTTGAAGTGGTAGAAGTAGAACGAGCCTTGGCGCAGACATGCACCTTTAAACCCTTTGCCCTGACGGGGTTCCTGTTGATATGTTTTTTGACAATAAGTTGCTGTGGGGTCTACTATTGACAAATGTTTTAATACTACAGTTAATGTGTCCGCTTAAATCATGGAAGCGACCAATAATCGTACCTATATTCAAAAAAGAGGGACAGATCAAATCCCAAAAATTATAGACCCATATCCCTAATTGATAGCACAGCTAAGTTGATGGGTTGAATTTTATTAAATAGGTTAGAGAAATGTAAAGGAGAAAGAAAAGCCCCATCTGAGGTGCAGTATGGCTCTAGAAAGGGCAAAGGAACAATTGACCAGTGCTTGTATTTGATGATGGTGGCTGCTAAGTATACAATGTTAAAAAAGTAAAACTTTGTATGGCCTTAATGGACCTCTCTGCCGCATTTAATAGTGTGGCCTATAGTACATTGTGGGTCAATATGGAGAGATTGGGAGTGGATTCACCTATTACTACCTTTATAAATCCGCTTTATTCAGGTGCTACCGCATTCGTCTGCTATGACAGAGAAGGGGATTGTACAAAACCTTTTAATATTGAAAGAGACATGAGACCAGGCTGTGTCCTTGCTCCCTTCTTGTTTGCCCTTAATACTAACAATTTGGGTGCTGTGCTAATGGAGAGTGCTAAGGACGTTCAGTATGTTGATGCAGCCCTTCTCCCGATGCTAGTCTATGCAGACGATGCAGTGCTTTCAGCCAGGACCCCCTGGCACTGCAGAGACTGCTAGAGAAGTATATGAACTTAATGGCTAGCCTAGACCTACATGTCAATGAATCTAAATCGTTTGTGCTAATTGCAGGGGCACATCCCAAGAAATCCAATAAAATTAAACATCGAACACTCATGTCCTACTTGGGGGTCCTTTTTGATTGCATATTAACTGGGAAGAATATGGTGCTAAATGGAGTTGCCCTCCTGAAAAAAAGCATTGCTCCAGTCTTTAATATTTAAATAAAACTAGGGTCTAAACCTATTCCTGAGATCCTAAAGATTAATTTAGCCAAAACAAAGGATATTGCCACATATGGAGCAGCGATTTGTGGTATGGTGGATGAAGAATAGCTGCAGCGTGTGGAGGACGCATTTTGTAAACGATTACGATCTGTGGCCTGTAGCTGCGCAAACTATATTGGTCATAGTGAATATGGTTTAGCATACCTTGGCTCCCTTATTTATTTAAAATTCTTTTTTAGGTTTTTACATGGAATACAACAATTGTCAATGACTAAAACCTTGGCCCCCTTATTATGGTATTCAGTATGGAAAAGAGAGAGTGCTAAAATGAATCAAGTGGTGCTAAGGGATTGTTTAAAAATGTATTATGCACAGAGGGTTACCATGGCTGAATTGTATAGACTAATTTGTAGGCATTAGGTCTTCGTGTTCTGTTTGATACCCTGTTGTCTGCCAGCTTCCAAAGTCCAAGCTGAAAGAGATCTTTTTGGCAAAGGCCCCTGCAGATAGATGGGCAAAAACTAAAAATAAAACTACTATAGGTTTGTATCATATACTACCTTCTGTGAAGTAGGGTGCGCAGTCTTTCTTGTCCTTTGTACAAAACCCTCCGCATCAGTATAGTTTGATACAGATCCGTCTAAATTACATCCTGCTTATGCTTGGTTTCCCTGCCAATACTCATTCGAAAAATCAGCTACCGTCCCCCCCCCCCCCCCACGTCCCTGTGATGGGAATTTGTTGCAGTCTAATCAGCACACTTTTATTTTTTTGCTCCTTATATAACCAAGAGGAGGTTTATAGTGCCTCTTATGTGCAAATCTAATTTTATACAATGTCGGCCAGCATTATTTTTCATCTGACCATTGGAAGATCCTTATATGTGCAGGGGTGTGGAATTTAATAAAATATAATCTTGTCCATGGCACAGGTTGTTTCATAAATCTACTTGTCCTGTAAAAAAAACTCCACTTGTCCCTTTGGCGCCACATAGTGCAGCGACAAATTATGACACCACCCTCATTATATAAAAGCTCTGATATTCGCTTTTCTGATTATGCTAGGGCTCATAGTATAGTAGGTTTTGAATATATGCAGTTTAATAATTTTACCACCTTTCTGCATATCTGGGTCTGGGGGTAGCGTTAAGCAATATTTCCATGGTTGGAATTCCCTTTTGTGTCCGTGCAAACCTACTATACATTGTATGTTTTAGGGGTTTTCGCCAGCTCTTCTTGAATCTTTTCCCATACTGAGAAGGTTGGACATTTTCTCCTGACAATGTCAGAAGTAAAACTTCTAGGGTTGGGTAAAAAAGTGGTTGGAGTGAACGTCTAAACGCTCAATAGAGTTTCACATGTGCAAATCTACACCTGCATATTTGCTTGTGCTAAAGAGCAGGTCACAAATATTTTCTGGGAGAACAGTTTGCTGGCCTATTTTAGTGAATTCATGAAAGCAGTATATCTGAACTAATGCAAGGACATATACTATGGGTGCAATTTTGTGACTTTCTTTAAGAATTGAGAGGCCCTTAATTAGGTCTGGAATAAACCAAAACTTTTTTTTAATTAAAGTTCTATGCCTCTCTCTAACCATCTATCCATCAACTGACTTATGCTTTCCCAAGGAGCATATCAGCACGCAAAAAGTAGTTTTGTTCAGTGCCCAGGACTACTGTGGCGATGTCCTTTTTGAGACCAAAACATATAATTTCCTTTTGCCAATGTTTGTTGTGATGGTGAGGGCCTGGCAGCTCCCACAAAGTAATACAAAAAACCTATCAAAACTAAAAGGCTGACCACCAATACCAAAGCTATTGGCTTTGCCGGTGCTTGTTAATTTTAATGCTTGCCATTTTCTTGTTGAAACTGATTGCACTAATTTTTCATTTAAGAATTCTTTTGGGAAATACTAGAATGAATCAACACGTTTTACTTAATGATGGTTCAAAGAAATGGTACCTACAGTTTCATAGTAGGTTAGCAAACCGTTTATTTTCGTAGTTGTATTTTTTTGTAAACATTTTAATTTGAAAGCAAAGAATCGTCAATCTTGCTTTCAAGCTTCTGTAGATATTTGCATCTAATTCGGGAGCATTCTGGGAGCTTTGAATGTAGCCTCATATTCAACTTTGCAAACGCATGTACACATTTTTACACTGGAACCAGCTTACAACATTTCCTTAGCACGCTCACCCAAATAAGAAAGGCTTTGTATTAATGAAGTATAAATAGAAGTTCAAACAGCATTAACATATGGACACAAATAGGACCTTTGCTGCAAACTATGCCATCCCTGATCCATAATGTGGTACTGTAAACTGGCAGCCAAAGGGTTTGTGCTGCAGGGGGTCGGGCCTACTTGTCCCAAGAACAAAATAACCTGTAAACTTATTGTCCTTGACGTCAAACAAGAGGTCTTGGGAGTCTGGCTATAGCAGTGGGTCCCAAACATTTTCAACCCGCGGCACACTTGACCCATTGGCCATTGCCCATGCTCCCCACTTTTACTTTTTTTGGAGGGGGGGGGGGGTTTAGGATGTAAGCCCAGCCTCTGGAGTACTTGCATTTTTTTCCCTGAAAATAATTGGGATGAAGCGGATGAAGGTATTGTAATCATATACGCAGGGTGTTTCGTATTACTAAGGCGGCACCTCTCATAAAATATTCCTAGTTGCACTTCTTTGCCCATGCCTTTTTTTAGAGTACCCTCTCAAACTTTTATATCCCACTTACAGTGCTAGATAGCACCCCTATGTATGTAGGCCCTATTGCCAAAGTGTTTTTGGGCTTGAAGAATATTTGCATGCACTTCCATTTCTACCCATGTCATACGTGCCAACACACCTATCTCAGTAGGTTGACTCATGATTCTTTAAACCACATACAGCTTTATTTTTGCTATCTCCTCCCTAAAATTGCTATGCAATCCAAATCCATTTCTTAGATTGTTTTTTCTTGCTTCCAAATGTTGGTATTATGCTGTATATGGTGTTTTACTTCCTTGTGCTCAACGAGCGAGCAGGTCTGTCTGGAAATGTGTGTGTGTGTGTTTGCGTGCGTATACTGAAAGAAATATATACTGGAAGTACCAGTGGTTCAAGTACAAGTGTCAATACTTAATGTGTGTAATAGACCGGACAACTGTACTTTCCTGATAACTTGCATTGGTGTAAAATCCATTTAGAAAAAATTAAACTATTAACCACTCTAACAAAATCTGGCATATTCTGTGTACTTTGGGAGTGTTGGAACATGGAGATCCAGTGAAATATGGAGGTCATCTCCCTCAACATGCCATCAATGAAGCACCACGTTTATAGCTTTAGGCAAATCATCTATATCCTGCGTTAAAGTCATTAGTTTAACTGAACCCAACAGACCCTTCAACATTAAATGCATGAAAGTGCTTGGTGCTCAGCTCCCCCGGATACATTTGGCGGCTCCCCAGGGTGCCACGGCGCACAGTTTGGGAACCACTGGGCTATAGGAATTCCACACCCCTGGTGTGTTATGCACTTGCATCTTATCTTTGGGCTGTTTTAAAGTGATGACCATTGCACCAGGTGTTGTGATTTGTGTCATGGTTGTCATCGCAGCACCATTAATTGCTGTACAAACATTGTAGCAGATGTCTTTGAGTGGTTATTTAATATCTATATGGTCCACGATAAGTTATATTCAATAAAAACGTGTGGCTTAGACTTCTCTAAAAAAAAAAAGTCAAATGAATGGTTGTTTGTTCATATAGAGTGACCAAGTTTATGAGGATTAAAAAGGTTTGAAGGGTGGATGGTCTATGTCTGTATGTTTTGCACCTTTGTCAAATGGAGCTGCTCAAATATTCCCACGTAGATCTAGGTGATACCTGATTTGTAATATGTATTTTATTACAACTGTGGGAAGACTGTCGGTAGAGTTCCTCCAAGTAAAGACTGAATCTAAAAAGGAGGAGTTTTTGGATGCAATTTACTCCCCACTTGCGAGGAAACTATACATGCAGTTTAGGATCGGTAATCTCCCACTGAGGGCATTTACCTGTAAATGGGATAACTTAGAGAATACCGTATGCCCAGCATGTAATTATGAGCGGGAGGACGTATTCCACGTTTTATTCTTTTGCACTGCCTATCAGCTATCCAGGAAATGTTGGTTGATTCCGCTCTGTAGGAACCTTGGTTTTAGACAATGCGCCCAAGCCTGTAGAGTCTTAAGGTACGACACCCACACCCCTATTGTTTTTGCTGTCTCACGGTTCTTATTAGGTATGTGGCGCAGACAGACAAGTTTCCTAAAATAATCATGATTATTTTTATACTTTATTCTGCATATATTGATAACTACTAAGGTTTCATTTATTTTATATCTACATGTTGTTGTTATTTATTGTTTTATGTATTTTGTGCTTGCATGTATGTATTTTATCTGCACTTTTATGGTCTGTGGTGACCGAAATAAAGTTATCAATGAATGTATTTTATTGATATAAAGTCTGTCAATTTTTTTTATAAAGGATACTTTTTAAGATGTCTATTATATTGCTGTTTTTTGGTCTGTACTTTTATGCATTTTAAATGATGCGAAATAAAGTTGTGACTGACTGACTGAAAGAGCTGAGAGTCCAGCCTGAACTGCCAAGCCATGTCTTCCCTGGACTGGAAACAAGCTTCCGAGGACCGGTTTCTGGCATTCCAGCCGTCTTCAGCCCGGCTTGCTTGAATCCAGTGGCAAAGTGAGCAAGGGACTCACGTCTGAGCATACCCTGCCACACTTATGGCGGCCAAAAGCGGTACAAAAGGGGGTGGTGATGGACGGAGAATTGAATCAAACAAACACTCACACCCAGTCAAAAGATCTGGGTTTAATCCATCACCGTTCTTTAGCCCACTCTGCCACCCCAGTTCAGACATGGCCATATGCAAATCAGTCTGACCCTGTGCCTCATGGGAACAGTCCAGCCTGAACTGCCAAGCCATGTCTTCCCTGGACTGGAAACAAGCTTCCGAGGACCGGTTTCTGGCATTCCAGCCGTCTTCAGCCCGGCTTGCTTGAATCCACTGGCAAAGTGAGCAAGGGACACACGTCTGAGCATACCCTGCCACACTTATGGCGGCCAAAAGCGGTACAAAAGGGGGTGGTGATGGACGGAGCATCTGAATCAATCAAACACTCACACCCAGTCAAAAGATCTGGGTTTAATCCATCACCGTTCTTTAGCCCACTCTGCCACCCCAGTTCAGACAACATTCTGCATCACCAGACAACAAAAATCTGGAATGCAGGCAGAAGCACAGTTGCCAAGTGCAGTTCTGCTGTGCTTTGGAACTCTGTGCTGATCTGCCTAAATCTTTACTAATCAAGCAGCAGATATGTTGTATAAATTGGCCTTCCTACATTCCAATTCAAGAAGAAAATTATCGGACCATAAATAAGATGAGATTGAATTTATGATTTTAAAATGCAACAGTAAGTGACAGTATTTGCTTTGTTTTGGTTTACAGAATGTCGTATCCAGGATACCCACCTTCCGGCTATCCTACTTATCCCGGATATGCTGTAAGTATTCATTTTATACCTTAACTTTGAATACGAAAACAAATGCTTCCCATTTTAGCAAGTTTCTCACCCATGGCGTACTGCGTACATTTTTACTATCTATAGCTGCATGTTACTCAACCATTTCAATGTCCTATGGCAATGTATATAAAAATCTAGTGTGTACCACATTAGCCAAACACACCATAAATGTCAAAAACAACATATTGATTAATGATACCAAAATGAGGCTACTCAAATGCTTTATTTGCCAGCTTTTACATCAGCAGTCAGGGAGGCCCCCCAAAGTGACGGTGGTCACGAAAACGTGCAAATAGAAGTTCTTGTTTGCTTAATTTGTGATATATATATATACACACACACACACACACACATATTTGTGCAAATTGGTAGGACATCCTGATCACAAACCCATGATGCTATTGCCTGGAATCTCCTAGAAGGATAGTACTGTATTAAGACCTGATTTCGAATTCGATGGTGACAAAAAAAATTGTATCATTTGTTTTTGGAGGAAGTGATAAATCTTCACTTGGCTTTTCCTCTAGTGGTGTTAACTCTGCCACAGGGGTAGAATGGGACAGACCATTCTACTGAGAGACTGCCTACGCTGAAGAATCCTTTAGCAGAGGATTAGCCACTTGCCCGCAAATTGGAGGATTTTAAATTACCAACCAAATGTATCTCTGCTCCTTATATTGTATTGTCTTCAATTGCTGGAGCATTTCAAGGCCATAGGTAATTTCTCAGCCCTCCTAATTTAGTGAAGCATCTTTTCTCACAAACTGTTGCAACATGAATAGTGATGAGCTTTAAATTGCTCAAGGATAACTTTAACTTTTGACTGTAACCGAGACGTCACAGTCACATCTTTAAGGATACTCCGGTGACCGCTGCCAGAATAGCAATTCTTTGTGGGGATTGGGACTGGAGTGGTGGTTACTGCTGGAATTAAGTGGGAGCGCCAGGACCTATCCCCTCCCCATCCTTCACTCTAGACCCAGAGGGAAGCGAGGAAAAGCGGTATGCCATGAAAGATGGATGTGACGGAGATGCAATCTTTCTCCCTTCCCTGTCCTTGACTTAAGATAGTAGACCTGATGGTCCTCAACCATGTACAGCGCGTATGATGCTGTATGACACGGGACTGCTGCACTGAGCTATTGTTAGGTCTGGCCTAGTTATTGCTGTTAAGCAATCGCTATGGCGAGAGATCTAGAGCTGCACCAGGAAATCTTACCAAGAGGGCTTTGGCAGGCGGATTATGGACAGTGCATGTGGCCGTGCGCACGCTTGCCATTTGCTCCCCGAGCCTCGTCCTCACACTTTAAAGGAATGCCTCCCGCTCCCCGCCCCCCCATCAGACTTCAAAGGGAACCGCTCCGCTCCCCCCCCCGCACCCCCCCCCCACGCAATGCCGAGAGCTTGTTAGCCCAGGTAAGGCGACAAACCAAAGACATTTTCACTGCGCCTCCAGGAGTAATCGTACATGCCCAATGTCATTCTTTCAGCACTGCTCTATCTGCACGCTGCGTGCACGCATAGAAAGCAAGATATCCCTTTAGCGTTTTTTTATTAGCCCAGCTATTATCGCGTGCACTCCATTTTCAAAGCTATACAGAATTCTTGGAGCGTGCAGGGTTGTTTTGCATCTTCGAGGGTCCTTCACGTGTTCAAACTAACAAACTGCTGGTGCGTGACATGCTTTGCTGAACAGATGTTCCTGCCACGCAGACACATGCCCTCTAACCCTTTGTTTATTGTCTTGGAGGGGAGTCTTATCGTCTAATCTACTCTACTATCATCTGTTCCTGCTACATTCAATTCTACCACACAAGTGTAAATCTTGGTGGAGAACATGCATGCGGGCTAAAGAAAAAAAAAACATTTCACACGGGCTTGTTTGTTGGGTTTTGCGGCATGCACTACGTCGGTTTCTTCCTTACAGAAACCAAACACAACATAGCATACCACACAACACTTTTACACAATAAGCGACTATCAGCGCTGCATAGTTTTTTCACAGAACATTTCTTTCACCTCCATTATTAGGCAACCTTTGATTATAGCAGGACAAGAAATGCATTTCCTTGCAAACATTTTATTTACGGGAGATTTGAATTTACGCACACAGCATACCTAAGCGTGTCCTCCTTTATTACGCCCAAATAAACACCGAATTGGCACAGGCAGCTACTTCAAACTATATCTGTCTAACGCTTTATTGCAAGCGCCATTTGCTTACTCCTATATATGATCTTGCGATACTCTCTTTATAATTAGCTCCCAATTTTGATTTGCACGCACTTACAAAACATCCAAAACATGCACCCACATTTTTCCATTTTTGGGATTTTGGTGCATTGTCCTGCTTTATCTGCACGCTCACTGCGCGCATATAAAGCAGCATATCCCTTTAGTGTTTTTTTTTAGGCAGGGTAACGCACCAATCCAAAGACATTTTCACTGTGCCTTCTTTTGGTAATCGGACATACCCGATGTTCTTTAAACACTGCTCGATCTGCACGCTGCGTGTGCGCTCATACAATTTCTTGTTTTTTGTTAGTTGCTGTACTACTGCAAAATGTTAAAGGTTTAATTATTTTTTTACTTTAGACTATTTATTTCATTGACTGTTCCACACTTTCCTTTCTCGGTTGAACTTTTTCTGCAAATGCTGCCATTTTATTTTAGTTGGTCTTGGCCCTTTTTCCTTTTATATCCCTTTGTTGTTTCCATAGTCATCAGACGCAACCATTTTCCATACTTTGCTTTAAGTTCTTCACAAGCGAAATGATCATTTAAGATTGATTCCAAAGAAGTGTCTAACCTTCCTTGAGATCATAAAGCAATCGCATACAATGTTCAACTTGTGTGATTGAGATTGCTTCTGATAACTTAAACCTCGACTATGAGAAAACGAATGGTGAGTAGTTTCTTTTACACTTCTGATTGTGGGCACTGAAATAGTTTAAAAGTTTGACTTGTTTTAACAGAGTTCCAGAGATTGGTGGGTTTCAAATTATTTTTTAAGCACCAAGTAAATCACACCCATCACAGTTTTCCTATGATATTAGTTATGTTTATAATACATGACCCCCCCAAGTGAACAATGCAGCTATGAGTCGAAGTCACATAATGATTATACACTACTTTCTAGCATTTTCTTGTGTAAATGATACCATTTGTTTTGCCTCCACTGAGGTTAAGCTGACTGCTGTGCACTTTCCAGGCTCCTCACTGCCCCAGTTTTGGGATTCAAGATCACTGGCCTTCCTAGTCTCTATACCACTCAACCCAGAAAATAATTGTTAATCTAGATGTGAGGAATGCTGAAAGGATATTTATTAACTAAAATGAGGAGTTAAGGTTCTTTCTTTGGCTTCTGGGGGGCTACTTTTAATTGAATTATGCCCAGCATTATTAAATAGGATTAGCATCAACTTGCCATCACCCTTGATTACAGGACATGTGACTTGGGTCTGGTATTAGATTCCGATTAAGAAAGAGAGAGCTCACTGTCATTAATTTTTCGGATTTTTTTTTATTGAGCGTATTACATTATAGTATGATCTATATAGTTCTGTATGCAGCAAGAACAATTAATGGATGGAATGCTGAATAGTGTCAAACATTCACCCCCAGTACAGAGATATGGGCCTAAATCCATTGGTTTTATTTGCTCACCATCCCATTCCAGTTTGGAGCCATTTGGGCAAATCAGTCTGGACCCTGCTCCCCAAGGGACCAGTCCAGCCCGAAATGCCAGGCTAGGTCCTCCCTGGACCGGAAACAAGCATCCTGTGACTGGGTTTGGGGTATCACCCCATATCAGCTAGGCTAGCTTGACTAAAATGGCATGACGAGCACAGAATTCAGGTCTGTGCGTACCTGTCCCACTCAGGGTGACAAATTCGCAAAGAACAAATGATGGATGAAATGCTGAACAATGTCAAAAATTCCCCCAGTACAGAGATATGGGCCAAACTGAAATGCAATGATGAGCCAAAACAAAAGCAAAAAAGAATGATTTAGGCCCAGATTTACATCAATTGTCATTTTTGCTATATATTTCTGTAGTAATAACTAAAGAGCATCATATTATACAGTGGCTTGTGTTGTATAATTAAAAAGCAGCAGTACTTTCTGTAGAGGATAAGCATATGCGAGTATTCCAGAATGTAGTTGGAGGCAGGTATCTTGCAGTAGCGTCCTTCATCACAAGCATCTGTGCCTGCGTGGGTAGGGCATTCTATTACTATTGAATAACTTTATTAGGTTATTTTGTTTAAGTCATCAAAGTATACAAAAAAAAACATTTTGCAGTCTAAAACAAGGGAATAGGGTTCTTGGATTACATATAAAATGTACAATAAACCAAGCGGGAATAGAAACGTTAAAACAGGCGAACTTCCAGTTAACAGCATTGCATTTAGAAGTCATGCCACTTAAAAATAAATTAGAATATGGCAAAATGAACCCCAGCACTCCTAAAATTTGAATTACAAATGTGTGACCATTATAAGTTAATACCATTATGGCAAAGGTCCACTCAATCACAGGAAAACATCAGAGATGTATTTTATACAAAGTTTCCTCAGTTTATTCCATACACACAATTTGACATATGAGCTAAAAGCATCTCTGTATCAATTTATAACATGCCTAAATGCACTCCAATTTTATAATGGGTACAGATGACAAAACATTCCTTTGATGGTGGTGATCTGCATCAGTTCTTGTAAGCAGGTACAAGAACAACCAACACGTGTTTCGTCACATCCAGTGACTTCCTCAAGGTTGTAGAAACATTAATACGGGCATAAATGTACCATTAATTCCAACCTTTACTTTGGTAGCATTTCTAAAAAATACATGGCCAATAGGCTTGTAAATACAAGTTGCATACTCGGAAAAGAAGGTCCAAAAGAACCATGCAACAAAACTGGAAAAGTGTTTGTTGTTCAGGAAAGAGGTAGTAGTTTGTGCTGAAATTGTGATGACTTAGTTTTCAATAAGAAACGTATAGTGTAAAATACCAAACAAAGACCCAAGACTCCAAAATGTGAATATGTGACTAGAAGGAAAGAGAGTCAGAAGTTATTAAGATGGAAACCATTTAAGAAGTACAACACTAGTGAAGATAAAAATCAAACCTCTATGTAAGAGTTGCGCTACTGAAAGACCATAGTTAGATGATTGTGCGTGTTATATAAGTCGCTTCTCTGTCCAGGTAAGTCCTGAAAACTATGACAAAGATGGAATAGTTCAATATACTTCCTGAGTTGAATATCAGGATATATCATGTGCCTGCAATGTACACTTACTTTAAACTTTCCCAGTGAAAATTTACCAGAAGGCCAGTAATGGCTACAAAATGAGTCTATGGGCAGCTCCTGATGGACTCTTATATGTCCCTAATAAACCACAGGAGAAAAAGAGATATGGCCATTATTACATTCTATGATACCATTTGGCCTGAAGCCCGCAAATTCGAACACAGGTAGGCTAGATAGCGCCCAAAACGTACATGTCTTGAAAGTTTGACAAATGAGCAATTACAAAAGAAGCCGTCTTGGCGATGAACCCGGCTGGTTATAAAGGCTATGATAGGCCACTACGAAAATTCAAACAAATATAATCAGTAAAGACATGCTGCAATCAAATACTGTATACTCCATATATGTGAGACTTTTAGAGTCCTTTTCCTCATTATTATAAGGCAGCCATACTCAAAGAAAAAAAAAAGAGGAAAAGAATGCAAGAGGTTTTATTGTTTACGCCCCTTTTTGAGGAGACCCGTAAGGACCCTAACATACTCCGAGCCTCCTATGGCCCCTTTTTGAGGAGACCCGTAAGGACCCTAACATACTCCGAGCCTCCTATGGCCCCTTAAAAAGCCTGAGAGTCCAATACTTCAACTAGTCATTTGTAGAAAGGAGGATCATTAAATATGACAAAACCGAAGTCTGATTCTGTTTATTAGTTCGCCCCCGCTAATGTAAGGGGTGACTGTAAGAGTATGCAATTATTAAATCTACACTTAGAAACGAAGGTGTGTCAGCTCTCGGAAGTGACTGAGAGTGCATGGAGGTTAAATCTGTACTTAAAAGGCGATGTATTTAAAAATAGTTACAGGAGATGATACCAGCGTTTGGAAAAACCATTATAGTCCCTAAGTAACCTACAAATTAACTCGCTGATTGGTAAGTCTGGACTTCATGAAGGACCGAATATATTCCTTCTACAGGATTGCGCTCAAAAAAGTTGTTTAAAATACAGCGAAAATGAGCCCTTGTAGGTATATTGAAAAAGTTAAATTCGACATCTTCATCGACCGCTCCATTGTCCGTTTAATGGTGACCCCCACTCTTATTCACCACGCTAACATCTTCTACATGTTTAAACAGCATATTAGACAACAGGAGGTATGAGGTAAGGGCTGCCACGATGAAAGGCATGTTTGTCAAAAACCCGTGAATATTCCCCTGCACTTACCTCTCCTGGATAGACCGCCCGTAGTGGTAGACATCCGTGTTGTCAATAAGCATGGAGTAATTGAAACTTGTGTATGCTCTTTAAATACCGGAAGGACCCGGAACAGGACATGGAACGAGAGAAAAGGTGAAAACCTTACTGGAGGAAATCCGACACAGTGTGTTCGTCTGTGTGTTTCGAAGCGGCCATATTGGAGAAGAATATTTTACAGTGGCCGTCCTCTGTTCCAAAATAAAAAGGAACAAGCTACAAACCTAAGTTTTTGATTGTAAATATCAAAAGACCTGAAAAGAAAATGTTTAAACAACTTATGGTCAAAAACTTAAAAATCCGCCATATGTGGTGAAACCTGTATGTAACCCAGTCAATGACCACGAATCACGGGGTCATTAATACAAGCCATTCTAATGTCTAGCCTAATGGAGGGTGATGATTCTAGCATATTTGCCTTGATATTGGTATATGAAGTTTGAAGATGGAAAGAAGCAAAGGTATTTGAGAAACCCTGTGGGGGTGCCCAGTACAGTTAGAAATACAACTTTCAAAAAAGGGCATAGGACTAAGCTGTTGTGCCAAGAATATAACGTGTGAATATCACAGATGTCCAGAGGTTCTCAATGGCAGGCATACAACTTATAGTGAGATTGTAAAGCTAAGCTTATTACAGTCAAAAGTTCCTCTACAGCCTGTGTTAGACCTGTCAGCCCTAGGGTGGTCTTACCCCGCATTTTTCCCTTTGCGCCTCATTTTTGCCACCATCTTTTTGTTGGACCTAGGCCTCTGGGTGCCTTACCACTGCCAAACAGTGCAGAGGTGCAGGTGCTCTCTGATAATAATATGGCTGCCACAGGCACCTGCTACTGCGGAGTGGCCATTGAACATACACGCACCAGTAGTTAGGAGCAGGTTGGGACATACTGATACTGTATCTTTGCCTTCCCGCCTTTTTGTCCGAAAGACCAACCTGTAGAAGCTCCTGGAACCTTCCAGCCCAGGGAGGCGTTCTGCTTTGCCACCTTTACAAGAGGGTCACCTGACCTAGGGGTATAAGAGGAAAGAAGGGAAACCTGACTAGTCAGTTGGGGCACCACTGGACCTGGGGGAACCTCTGCCGGAGTATAGGCGGTTGGGCCAAGGGGAGAACCTACACTACTGAGACTGACTGAGCTTAGGCCCTGCTGTACCCAAGATAGCTGAGGGACTCTGCCAGCCTGCTGACCTTGCCCAGTGAGGGGGAAACCCAGGAGACCAACTCCAGTGTGCTGCAGGGAACAATCCTGCCTTTTATGCCTGCCTACTCACCCCCCCCCCCCCCCTTCTTCCCTCAAAAACATGTAACCAAGACTTGCCCATAACTAGGGCCAGGACTGTAGCGCTGGGGGCCCTGCGTGAACTGCTGCTGCTGGGGGATCAATCGGTAAAGCGCTATACTGCCAGAACTGTGCCTATCTAGCGCCATATCGCTCAAACTGTGCCCCCTGCGCTGTGGAGAAGTAACCTGCCTATGCTGCCCAGCGCTGTGTCCTCTGAGCGCTATTGGTCCCCCAGATCACCACCGCTGCCCAGGACATGGCTGCACTGTTGCTGTGCCCCTGCATGCTGTGATTCCTAAGCGCTGTAATCTCCAAGCGCTATGCCCCCGGAATCCTGCTGATGCCCCCGAGCGCGGTGCAGGCTCAGAACTTCCACCTACTACTGGGCGCTGTGACCCTGAAGCGCTGGGGCCTCTAAGCGCTAATTGCTGGAATCACCGCCGCAGCCCAGGTACCTGCCTCTCAGAGCTGGGTCAGGAAGCGCGCAATCTGTAGCAGTCACCGTTGCGGCTCGGGCGCCTTGTGGGAGGAATCGGCCTGTGCTCACAAATCACCGTCGCGGCCCCCGTGCTGCGTGAGAGGAAGCGCTGAGACCTATATTGCCGCTGCGGCCCCCAATGTGAAGAGAGGGTCGCCGCGGGTGCTGGGGAGGCCGCACCAGGCCTTCGGAGTGGCCGAGGAGCGTTGCGGGGCAACTGGGGCACCGGCGACGTCATAGGCCACGACCCTGGTGAGCCGGCTGCCATTGGTTGATGCGGCCGCGCCCCCTGGAAGCCGAACACCCACTGGTTCCTGGGCCGGGGTAGGAGCTTGGAAGCCCGGAGCCCGACCAGGCCTCAGAGCGGGGGCTCGGAGGAGCGTTGGAGCCCCCAGCAAATTGAACACCCGCAGCATCAAGGTAACACCCCTGGGGGAGGGCGGAAACACCGGTGGTGATAGCGGAGCTGCCGGGAGCCACATCAAATCAGAGTGGCAGCCCCGTGACTGCCCCTCCCCTCAGGAGACTGCAACCGGGCCACGAAGGCCCCCTTAACCCTTTCTGGTGGGATCTGCTAGGGGCTGGGCCTACATTACACCCCAGAACTGCCTTATCCACCCTGAGTGCTGGTATGAGCCCTGTGTCCCACGAGACCGGATGTTGTTGCTATCCCGGTACCTCTTGCTCACCTCCATGGGAAATGCTGTGCCCGTTACTTTTGTACTACCCAGGCCCAAGATCTGTACCTGAGTGAATCATACCTAGGCAATGTTGTGATGTTATACTGATGTCCCTGTTTACAGGAAATCTTGCCCTTATTGAGAGGAGAACCTAATGAATGTTGTGCATGTTACTTTGATGTCCCCCTATCTAGGAAATGTTTTGATGATATATCCGGGCCCATGAAGTGCATTTTGATGACCAGGCTTATGAGAAATGTTGCATATGAAGTCCCAGAATATCAAAAGTGCTATTTTTATGAAGTTGATGTTTGAGAGCTGGTTGCTCCATTTGCCTGGTATCAAAGAAGTGATACCTGCCTCAACTGAAAGTAGATAAAGAGCCTTGGTTTAAACAACAACCTGGTGTGCTGTCATTCTATTTCCTGCGAGTTACTGTCTCGGTGCGAGTGTGTGCTGCACCACTGCTTTGCACATTGCCTTCGGGTGCCTTCCTGCCTCGTGCCAAGCTACCGTGTCCGAATTGGTGACCCCAGTTCTAACAGCCTGCATACAGAAAGAAAAAGTAACAAACGTAACCAAACTCAACTGCTTGGTAGACATATTAAATGTAAGAACAGAATGTATCAAAGAGTTCTTCATACTAGAAATACAACATATTGATCATTTGCAAGATTGGACTGTTTACATCTTTTTTCAAATCCTTGTATGAAGTACAATATACATGTTTTTCAAAAGACAAGCAACACATATATGGTCAGATATCAACCTAAGTCATCTTTTCCTTTTGCTAGCAATTGGTAATTCATTCAGATAGAAACACATGTAGTTCTTTATCACAATTAAGACCTTTTTCAACCTCCCGAAATTGAAGAATCCATTGTGTCTTAGTCCTTCTCAAGGTTAAAAGTCTATCTCCCCCTTTGGGGCTACATTGTACATGTGGTATACCATGGAACCTAATACCACTGTATGTGTGTGATTGAAGTGGACCGCAAAGGGATAACTTAAGTTATTACGAACTGCCCTTATGTGCTCTTGTATTCTTTCTTTGAGAGGGCGTAAGGTGCTTCCTATGTAGATGAGTCCACAGCAGCAGACCGTGCAATAAACTACATAGCTCGTATTACAGTTCATGAACTGTCATATCTTGCTGTGGTGTTGGACTGAAACTCGTTAGCTGCAAATTGGCAGACATTACATTTCACGCACCTATAGAAACCATGCGGTTTTATTGATAACCAGGTAGTGCCTTTCTCAATGGGGGGTAAATAGCTTGGGCATAATAACTCCCCTCAGAGTGGTGCCTCTATGCCAATGTCTGTGAAGAATCTTGTAAATTTGATGGCTGTGTGTGTTATAGTTAGTCATAAGTGATATTTTACGGTCCCTGGCATGTTTTGTGTTTTCTAGTTTTTCAAGAGGGATTGTCTCGATTTCTTTTGGATGTTCCATTTTGAAAAGTCCAGTATCGCTTGTGGATACCCTCTGTTGGCAAAACGCCCCTCCAATTTTTGCAATTCTCTAAGAGACTGAGTCCTCACTGCTGTGCCTGCATATCCTAGTCATTTCTCCCAGTGGGATGGAGTTGATTTGTGACTTAGGATGAGCACTACTAGCATGTAACAATGTTGCATGCTGTAGGTTTTCTAAAAAGCCTGGACAAGATTCTATTCTCTTTGATGTAAAGGACCACATCTAGAAAATCAATCTCTAGCTTATTGATCTCATGTGTGAAGCTTAAGTTGTAAAGATTATTATTGAGGTGTTCCAATAGTTTCAATAAGCATTGTTCGCTACCCGACCAGATGACAAAGATATCGTCGATGTAGCGACCCCAATATATAATATGTTCTGTAAGTTCTATCAGCTGCTTTCCTCAAGTGTTGCTGTTCAAAGTTACCCATGTACAAATTAGCGTAAGAGGGCGAACATTTTGAGCCCATAGCCACTCCAACAGCTTGCCTAAACCAGTTTCCCTGATGTAAAAATACATTATTTTCAAGGGTTAGGCGAGTTAAATCCAATAGCATTTGCATGTGTTCAAAGTATGTGCCAACTCTCTGTGCAAGTGAATCAGCCAGGGGTTGTAATCTTTTTCAATGGTATACACGTATAAAGTGAGCAGACATCCAAAGTTACAAAGGAAAATTCACTAGTCCACTCTACATACTCCAACTTGTTCAGAGGAATGCCTGTATCCCTTAGGTATGAGGGAAGATTATATACTATTGGCTGCAAAAATACATCGATGTATTCCGATATGTGCTCCGGGGGAGAGCCAATACCGGAAATAGTGTGTCTGCCTTGTGGAAAATTCGTAGAGTTATGGATTTGTGGTAAACTATAAGGCATGTAGGCCTCGTGTAGAGTTGTATAAGTACTTGAACTCAATGTCAGTGATGTGGCCTTGTTCTCTCCACATAGTTTAGTGTGTATGTGTGTGGTAATATCCTTCAGAGGCTTACAACTCAGTTTTATAAATGCCTGTCCATCCATCAGTTGTCTCTCATTCTCTTTAATGTAGTCTGTGTTAAGCATGATGACTATATTTCCTCCTTTGTCTGCCTCTTTTATTACTGTATCAAATGTGGCAGCTAATGGTTTTAAGGCCCGATTCTCTTCTTTGGTTAGATTATGGTTCACATACTCCCAGTTGACATTCAGTTTGTCTTCCAACTTATGTAAGATGTGTGTGACTGCCTTGTGAAATGTATCCACCAAGTTATCAGATTGTAAGGTGGGTGTGTAGACACATTTGTGCTTAAGGCCACTGTCCAAATTCAGATCTGGCTAAATATTCAGGTCTAAAAGAATATCTGATATGGAAGGAGGAGTGTGGGAGCGATCAACCGGAGATACCAATAAATGCAGGTCCTGTCCTCTTTTATTGTTTGGGTAAATAGAATGGAATGGAAACAGTATTCACAGAGTACGGAGGTACGGGTCTTTCAAAAACAATTTTCAGCTTCAGCTGACGAATACCTTTGAACAGGTCAATATGGATATTCGTAAAGTCTGGTAACATGGTGGGACAGAAGCCCAATCTTTTTTTTTTTTTAAATTTTTTTTTTTATTAAACCTTTTTTTATTAGTGGCGTTCAACAAAGAGTCATGACAGTAACAGCATCAATAATCCAATACAGCAGTATTCACGGTATATTCAGTGGATAATCAGCATCTTCACAAGGGTTGGTACAGTGCAAACACACTTCTTAACGTCCTGGAATGAGAGGCCACTCCACAGGGAACCCTCCCTCCCTCCCGTCAGGGGCAGAAGGGGCGGGGGGACCATCTCACCCTCGTATATAGGCACCATGGCAGGCAGGGAGGAGAATTATCACCGAACTCACCGACCCATGTGTGTCTTAGCCCCAACCGGTCATCCAGCCATGTCACCCCGTACAGTAGTGTGTCATATGCGTGGCAAGTGAGCATGGCCCCGCCAAGCCCCTCGGTAACAGTCAGTGTGAGGGCAGTCGGCACGGAGTACACAGAAGCCCAATCTTTTACTGAGTACAACAATGTCACATTTTAAGAAAACGTGGTCAGACAAGTTAACAATGGATACATCTCCACAGATACAGTATCTCCAACATTGTGACCTAAGTTTGGGAACTTATTCAGTTCTTCAGATTGTGTGAAACCGACCATTTGGTCGCCCCTTCTCTTGCGTTTGAGACAGTGTCGCCCCCTCCTTGTTTTTTTATGTTTTGTCTGCCATAGTTGGTCCTGGTACCTTTTCTGAAGCGTGCCATTTCCTCTAAAAAAAGAGGAAGTGGTGGCATTTGAGGATGGGCCTGCATTCAAAGACTTTGGTTCCCCCCCATTACTAACTTCACTATGGATGCTTGAGATATCCGACTCACTCGTAGATGCAGTTACTACAGGAATGCTGTTCTTCCTAATGGGGGCTGTCTGGCGAAATTTGACTTCATCAAACTTCTTAACAAATGTAAAGACTCTGGAATTTTTATAGTCAGTCTCATCCCTCTTCAACTTTCTCATGTTACGTTACGTTAAAATTATTTATACCGCGCACTTTCACCAACGGTTTCATGGCGCTCTTGACAAGTACAGTGATCAGGGTGGGGGGTTATTCGTAGGCAGACTGAAAGAGCAGGGTTTTTAGTAAACTGCGAAAGCGGTCGTAGCTGGGACATAAACGAAGTGTGGGTGGCAGGGAGTTCCAAGTGGAGGGGGCCAAAACAGAGAAACTCAATCCGCCGTGCTTTTTACGTTTGGATTTGGGGACCACCAGGAGGTTGAGAGATGCAGAGCGAAGAGCTCTGAGGGGAATGTGGCGTGTCAATGCGGATGAGATGAAGGCTGGGGCTGCATCGGAGAGGGCCTTAAAAACTGAACATGCCAGCTTAAAGGTGCAGCGCTTTGAGACCGGGAGCCAGTGAAGACTACGAAGAAGGGGAGTGACATGCTGGTGTTTAGGCTGGCGGAAAATCAGGCGGGCAGCCTGATTCTGCAGCAGCTGCAGCCGGTGAAGGTGGTATGCGGGGATCCCCGCGTACAGCGTGTTGGCGTAATCGAGCCTGGAGGTGATAAGAGCAATGCTGACTTGAATCAGGGCATCCCTGGTGAGAAACCTACTGATTTTGCGTATCCGCCTAAGATGGAAAAAACAGGATGAGGTGACAGAGTTGATTTGTGGTCTCATCGAAAGGTCTTCAGAAATAATCACCCCCAGACTCTTCACTGTGCTCGCAGGGGTGGGTGCCGTCCCCAGGGAGGTTGGCCAAAAGGTGGCATTCCACGGATTAGTGGGACCCCCCACAAGTATGAGCTCAGTTTTTGTGGGGTTCAATTTTAGTTGGCTATGATACATCCACTCTGCAATGGTCAGCATAATGGACTGAAAATTGAGACGTGAAGAGGGAAAAGAATCAATGGGAAAAATTAACTGAAGATCATCCGCATAGTTGAAAATTGTGATGGGGGAATTGCGGAGTAAAGCTAGTAATGGTTGCAGATATAAATTAAATAAAAGAGGGGATAGTGCAGAACCCTGGGGGACACCACAGGTGAGGGCTGTGAGAGGTGCAGAAAAGGTAGACAAGTGAACAGCTTGTGAGCGATGGTCAAGGAATGATCTGAGCCAGTCAAGGGCGACCCCCTGGATGCTGGCATTGTGGACACGGTCGATCAAGATGACGTGATCGACCGTGTCGAATGCTGCCGAGAGGTCTAAAAGGACAAGGGCCTGAGAGATGTTATTATCGGCACCTTTCCTGAGGGCGTCCATGACTGCTACTATGACCGCCTCAGTGGAATGGAGGGGTCTAAAACCGGCTTGCTGGGGGTCAAGGAAGGAGGATTTCTCTATAAAGGAACTCGGGCAACGGGTGACATGAGTCTCCAAGATCTTGCCTAAGTAGGGGAGGAGGGAAATGGGACGGTAATTACTTAGAATTGTGGGGTCCGCATTGTTTTTTTTTTAAGATAGGTAGAACGGCTGCTTGTTTGAAGGAGCGAGGGACCTCCCCAGTAGCAAGGGAGTTATTAAGTAATGCCAGTGGGGGGTCCGGACAAGCAAGGAAAGCTTCTCTCAGGATCTGAGGGGGACAGCAATCGTTAGGAGATCCAGAGCTAATTTTAAGAAGAAGAGAGGAGAATTCCTGTAGGGAGATTGGAGGAAACTCCGTCAGGGTGTTAGGGTTCATCTTTTTTTCTTTTATATATAGCTGATGTGCGCTAAGTACTTCTTTCAGAATTTTGTAGTTCTTGTCCGTGGCTTCCTGTAGGTTAAGATTTTTAATTTCTAACTCCAATTCCTCTATTTCATAGAGTAAAATCTCTCTTTTGCGGTCAGCATGTCTTATAAGTATGTGCATCATGGTATATACAGAAGAAAAAATTACGTCCTCCCATTCTTTAAGCAAGTCTTCGAATGTAGGGAAGATTATAATCCATATGCCCCTTGGGACTTGTTTGATGTCTATATACCTTTTGAGGATGGTGGAATCCCACCATCTGGAGAGTTCCTGCGTCTTAGCACGTTCTAATTTAATGAATTTTTGTTTTAGACCTTCTTGCTCTGAAGTCAGATTCTTAATTGGTTTTCATCTTAATAACTTCTGTCTGGCTCTCTTTCCTTATAGTCACATATTCACACTCTGGAGTCTTGGGTCTTTGTTTGGTATGTTACACTATAAGTTTCTTTTTGAAAAATAAGTCCGCACAATTTCAGCACAAACTACTATCTCTTTCTTGAACAACAAATACTTTTCCCTTTCTTTTGCACAGTTCTTTTGGACCTTATTTTCTGAGTATGCAACTTGTATTTACAAGCCTATTGGCCTTGTATTTTATTTAGAAATGTTACCAAATTAAAGGTTGGAATTAATGGTACAATGATACCCGTATTAATGTTTATACAACCTTGAGGAAGCCACAGGATGTGACGAAACACGTGTTGGCTGTTCTCGTATCTGCTCACAAGGACTGATGCACATCACCACCATCAAAGGAATGTTTTGTCATCTGTACCCATTATAAAATTGGAGTGCATTTAGTCATGTTATAAATTGATACAGAGATGCCTTTAGCTCATATGTCAAATTATGTGTATGGAATAAACGGAGGAAACTTTGTATAAATACATCTCTGGTGTTTTCCTGTGATTGAGCGGACCTTTGCCATAATGGTATTAACTTATTAAGGTCACACTTTTGTAATTCAAATTTATTTTAGGAGTGCCGGGGTTCATTTTGCCACATTTCAGCTCACGGGTACCTTTCTAGGTCCCTTTGTTTTTTTGCACCCAGTAGTGGGGTGCTAGTTATCCTGAGTGGCACCGCAATTTAATTTGTTGTTCTTAATTACGTATAAATTTAGTATCTGTACTTGCCAGCCCTGTACATATTTACAATCTTTGATGTGCGACCTGTCTATACACTACTTCCATTCTTTGTTGTAGAAATTAGAATATAATCTATATATATATAAAAACGAAAGTATGTCTGTCTGTTTGTCCTTTATGCATTACTACACCATTCATCCGATCGGCATGAAACTTTGGGAAGTTGTTCGTACACTCCCTCGAAGGTTTCTGGCAACAAAACAAAAATGTTAAATATCGGCCCCCAGGGCCCTCATAATCTTTCCAATACTAAACGTTTACAGTTGCCGGTGCGACTCGCTTTTGCAATGACCATCAACAAAGCACAAGGACAATCGCTGCAAGTGTGTGGACTAGATTTGGAGAATACGTGCTTCTCACATGGACAACTTTATGTGGCCAGCTCACGCGTCGGAAAACCTTCTGATTTATTCATGTACGCACCAGACGGAAAAACAAAAAATACCGTGTATCCACAAGCACTCGAGTAAATAAACAGAATTAAAACAACACGTTAAAATGTTTTCCATATTAAAATGAATAAGTTTCAATAAAAATGACACAATGTAAATTGAATGTTATCATAACAAGTTTCCTTAAATTTCCTTTCTTCTGAGATCGCAGCAACGCGCGACGGGTAAGCTAGTCATATATACAACACACAGTCAATTTGCTCAAATAACCAACATTTCACAATCACAAGAATTTAGTTCTGGTAATAACAGCCATTGTAGTCTAAGATAAAAACTTCTTCGATTTAATCCAGAGGGAGAATAAAAAACGACTAACTGCAAAAACGAATGGCCCGGGTATAATATTCGGACGGGATTTAACCCTTGGGCAACTACCGAGTGGATGAGTTAGGATAATATTATCTAACCTTACTATACTTTTGTTACTACATTTTACATGGAGTGATGCAAGGGTGGGAGGGGAAGAATTAGTAGTATTCCTGAGTCAATCCATGCCTCGCATTGGGGATAAGGGCCACTTCCTTAGTATAGAACCATGCAATACATCAGTTCCTGGTCTGCAATACTTAAATCTGATCTATGAATTATTTGAGGGGTTTTCTGTAATATCTAGGGGCACTAATTGATCCACCATCCTTGCGTCTTTTAAGGTTAATTCTATCTTATCAAATGTTGAAGTCTTGGGGAACTCCTTCCGGCAAAGAGGATGTCTTCTCGAATAATCGAGCGACAACCTCTAGTATTCCTAATCCAGTGGGTGGTTTTATTTATAAGGGAATCTTCGGATTCAAACTTTACATGTGGCTGCAGTTTGGGTAGCTTTATCATGGCAACTTTATTTTTTAAATCATTGGGGCATCTTCTGGGACAAAGTGGGGGAATATAATTACACCCTCTGTTGATTGTATCTTTTGAAGGGTTAGGGACCCATAAAGGGTTTGCTGCCTGCATCTGGCTGAGGTTAGGAAGGCCAGAGTTGCTCGATGCACTATTGCTCCCTTCCTGCAAGGGATTAACTCAAGTGTTGTACTGGGGCCGCAGGGGATACTGGGAGTGTCGCTGGTAACTTTGGGACCTGCACTTTCTACTTACTACCTCTTGTGCTCCATAGGTCTCTTGTGGGTAGGGGGCCTCAAGTGGGGGTACAAACTGTTGTGCTCCAAACTGTTGAGTGGTCTCGGTAGTCTGGGTAGATTGGCACTTAAGAATAGTAGATTTTTCAATATCTTTTACGCATTTTAGCTTATTTATTGTTAAAACCAATCTAGATATGACAGTTTTTAACTCTCCCTCATTTCGGTTCTTAGTTCATTAATTAAAACAATACATTCCCTACTTGATTGAAGTTGGGTTTTTGAGGGTTCTAATAGCATATTCTCCAGAACGGGGTTAGGGGGTGGGACAGCGATAGTAAGACCATCAATAGAACCTTCAACTATGTTAGATAATGGTATTAATCGATTGTTACAATGGACAATGTCAGCTATAGTAGATGGATGAGATGGGTCTGGCACATCCAGGCTAGAACATTTGCCCTGGGTTATTGCTGTGTTCGTAGGCTGTTTTGCTGTCTTACCAAACATGCTGGGTATACGTGGTTGTAAGGTACAGATACCCAGTGAAGTAGGGTCCAGAGCAGATAGTGTCCCCCCCCACAATTCCGGTGTTTCAGAATGTAGCAGGTCCTCTCATTCAACAATAAGATTATCAATTCAGTCAATTACACAGTTCCCACCAGCAGATTTGGCTAATCTCTTTGTTTTTTGTAGTGACCGAGTACCCCTCGGTTGCCCTCCTCTTTCCAATAATTATGATAATAATTAGGATGAAGTACTACCAGAGTACACTGGTGCAAGAAACAAAGGGCCCAGAATAGACGCATGAAAAGATTAAAGGGCATTCTTTTTTGCCTGAACAGAGGAGCATCATCTTTCAGTAGCTACTGGATGCAAATGATAGTATTCTGAAATGAAACCAGTAGGAACCCAAGAAACTAGGTAGTCATCTAGACTTTGTAAAAAAAAAAAATTATTATCTTGTCTATATCCATTATGCACATAGATCAAATTACGCATTCATCATTACAGGGTACATTTGCAAGGTATGCCATATCTTAGATAGGTCATTGCTAACTGGTTATATCTTCGCAATCTATATATCTCTGCCAACGTCCCGCTCTGCAGGTCCTTCTTTGGGCACATTGTGACCAGTTTGCAGTATATACGAACCCTACCCTGTTCTCAGGACAGATCATTGCATGTAACAGTATTTTCATTGTGTGAACTGATGGCATGTAGCAGAATAAGAAAATGAGATAAAAAACAAACAATGGGTAATCTTGGCTGTGATTGGCGGCGGAACCCTACTTGGGATAAATAGATCCTCTGGAGCATAGCCTGAAATATATTTGTCACCCAGCTGTGTTCCCCTGTTTAGTGTCTTACTCTTCTCTCAAGTGTGAGGTCTCTCACACATCTCTGGGTCGGGCGTAAGTCTGGTACAGCTTTGTGGCCAGGTTTGGCCAGCCTCCCTTTCTGTCTGACCTGTTGCTGTCTTCAGCCCCTCCATCATGTGCCACCATTCCTCTAGATCTTCCTCAGCGTTCTCATCCATGCGCACTGCCTTTAAGCAGCACTCCTATGCCAAACCCCAATCTCGCACGTCTGCCTTCCATCTGTCTATGCAGGAATGAGGAAGGAGCTATACCGCATCTTGTGCATGCTGCGGAGTATCCCAGAGTGAAAGGGGCCATCCTCTGAGGGGTCAGGTATGTGCTGTGTAAGTAGTGAAACTGAGTGAGCTTAACCCAGCTTTACTAGCCACCTGGCGCACCTTCACCAATGCTTTCATCCATTCTCTCTCAGTGAGTCTGTCCCATCTGTCTCTTAAGAGGGATGAGTCGACCATGCAGTCTTCTTTCAGAGCTTTGTATATGCATGATAGAAGCCCTCTGGTGGACTCCAGGTCAAGCAGCAATGCCAGGGTGTGGAACTCCCTCTGCTCATCTGGCAACGAGATCCATATTTTGCTGGCTGTATGCAATATTTTTGCATAGTTCAAAAAATGACCATCCGGCGCATGCAACCATTCCTTTGCCTCACCGACTGTTAGGAAGGTCCCATTCAGATCTCCTGCCTTTGTGCATCCCCCTTCATGCCATTTCGTGATCATCATGACTGATTGGATTCAGCGAAAATCCTGTATGCGCTGGAGTGTGTTAGCATAGAGGACCCTTCTAAGAAACAGTGTGGCTGCCTGTTCCCACGCCTCTGCCACCTGCCGTATTATGGGTGGGCAGTCCCTGAGTGCCTGCAATCCAATCCTAAAGTATCTAGTCAATTGCATCTCACTGCTCCAGTCCCCCAATAACTTTTTGGGGACGGTGCGGTCCTCCATGCACCATTATGCCGCATATGGTAGCAATCCTGCTAGATAATAGTCTAAAGTCTGGGAGCCCCAGTCCCTCCCTGTCGGTGTCCAGCTTGAGAATTGTACGTTTAACCCTGCTTCATTTCCCGGCCCATACCAAAGAGAGTAGGAGGCTGTTGAGGGTGCCGAATGTGGACTTTGGGATACTGCTGAAGGAGCATAAACAGCAAGGAAGCAGTGCCATCCTCGCCACAGCCACCCTACCGATTATTGAGAGGGGGAGTTTATTCCAGAATTTAATAAATTCCTTTAGGCCTGTTATGACCCTCCCCATATTTAATGCGTATTGAGCTTCCGGTCGATGCGCCACTTGTATATCTAGCTGAACCCCACCTCCGGTAGGTCCATCGTGTCCTCTCACACAAGTGCCGCCAGTGGGAAAATAAAGGACTTCTGGTGGTCAACATGTAAGCCCGACTCTGAATCGAAGGAGGCTAGCACCTCTAAAAATACTGGGATTGCCGATTCTGGCTGGAGAATGTATAGAAGGGCATCATCCGCTTATAGGAAAAGTACATGAGTGTGACCATCTACAATAATACCCCATTGAACCATATTTCTTTTCAGGCGGATTGCCAGTGGTTCCAACGCCAAACCGAACAGTAATGGGGGCAGAGGGCATCTCTGCTGTGTACCCAACTCAATTTTCAGTGCTTTTCCCACTAGCTCCGTGACGCGGCCTACTCCACGGATACATTTGCGGGCCGACTCTCCAATATGGCAGCTTGGGGAAGAAGGCGGCTGAGAACGGACGGCAGGGAGAGGTCCAGACTGAGGTTTTGCCTCTTCTCTATCCTAACCAGACTTGATGCGATTGAGTGAGTAGCGAGGAGGCGGGGCCGATTCAGTCCAGCGCTGTTCCGGTCCGGTCCGGGAGAGACTGCGGGAAGCCACGGAGCACGCTGTTGGGAGACTGGGATCTTGTTCCAAGACCTTTGCGCTATCGGGGGTTCTGTTGCGGCGAGGGAGTGGAGTCGCAAGAAGCGCGGAGTGAGTGGCGAGGAGGAGCTAATTTGAACTAGCTCCACACCGGTCTGGAGGGATCGCGGAGACCGGTGAGTACACCGCTGGGAGGCGTGGTAAAGTATGTTTGTTGAATGCGGTCTCTCTTAACGCTTTTGAGCTTGTAAGGAATATTTCGGACTCGTCCGAAAAATCCTTGATATTAATCGTTGTGTACCTCTGCTGGTTAGTTGGACGGACGAGTCTTTTGAGCTGGCTAAAAGTAAGAACTGTAAGTGATTTATCGCTTATTGTGCGGAGGGGGACCACAACTCCCAGGCTCCCTAGCGGCGGAAGCCGCCACCGCCATTTCCGCGCACGGAGTTGCTTCATAACTGAGGACAGCCCCGGTGGAGTGGGCTGCCTGTTTGGTCATTCTGGACATTTGAGGATACTTGAGGGGGCATTACGAAGTTCCTACCCGCTCCTGCCCTGCCGTTGGTCACCTTGGTCTCCCTCCCGCCGCCGCAGTCTTCCATCTCGCGGCCGCAGTGCGAAGGGGGACCACAACTCCCAGGCTCCCTAGCAGAAGCCGCCACCGTCATTTCCGCGCACGGAGGCGCTTCATAACTAAGGACAGCCCCCGTGGGACCGCGCGCGGGCCGCGCCGGGCTAAGCCCGGGCCAAGGTTGAGGCCGTTCGAGGCCAGAGAGGCTGGGCTGGGCCGGGCCACCCCCCTTACATTAGCGGAAGAAACCAGCAATCAGTAAGTGTAATTGTTATTATCCCTACCTTATTCGTATCACGCCTATTTGTCACCCAGTATGGCAAATCATCTAGCAAAAGGGAAGACTGTTACAAGTGGAGGATCAGTGACTGGAACTTTGGATAATTTCATCATCGGAGCTGCCTCAGTTCTAGTTCGTGAAATAGACTTGACTGAACGCCGCCTATCTTTAGACCCATCATTTAACAAGCGGTCTTCTCTGGGCAATATCGCCTTGTCTAATAGTCCAGAGGATCGCGTAAACATCAACCCAACTAATGATTCAATCGCAATGGATCTAATTAGTGATATAACTGAAGATCTTACCACTATTAGGGCGGAAGAATCAACAAAAACACAGTCTCAAAATATAAAAGACCTAGTAACAATCATGCCTGATGGAGTATCCACTCGAGCCCAAACACTAGCTGAGAAAGGAAGTGTTACCAATCCAATGGGTATTACGACGGGAGCAATACCCAAACAGAAGAGGGCAGCTGCTACTAAAAAAGGCAGACAACATAAAACTCCTTCAGTGGATAAAAATGACTTTTTTCCCCTCTACTCAAGCTTCTTCTAATACACATGGGACTGGAGCAGATCCTACCCCCACTAATAAGCTATTTCACTCTTCTATGTTGATGGGGGAAAGTTTTTGGGCAAAACTAGGTGAGATTTTAATATCCTCTACAAGGCCCATTTTGGAAAGATTAAAAAACATTGAAGAGAGACTGAAAAAACTGGAGCAGCTAACCTTATCGAATCTTGAATTGAACAAAAAGTCTAGAACAAAAACTTTACCAGTGACCCATGAGAAATCAGTTACACCAAATGAAACGAGGAAAAGGACAACCCCATTTCCAACACTTCAAACAACTGGTGGTAACCCAATGACAGCTGTATCACAGAAAAGGACAGAAGACGACCAGTGTCCAAAGAATGCTGAAAAACCCCCTGGAAAAAAGGGCCTTGGACCATACGGTGGGTGGGGGAAAAACTAAACTTACACCAAAACGGGGAAAATGTATTGGTACATCTGATGAAGAGGCTTGTTTGTTACAGACTATAGATTTGCCTCCAGAATCTATCCCCTACGTCGTCATTCTGACAGGAGTCCTTGAATTAGGGAAAGGTATCTCAGAATCCTTTGTTGAACTGAAAAATAAGACGACACACTGGCTTAACGTAAATAGACCCTTACCCCCACACATTTTTAGTAAGATCCTGTTTGTACGAAGAGTCAGCTGGATAGGGAGAAGTAGGAAACATATGCAAGGTGACTGCATTATCATAAACTTTGGAGATAGGCAAGCTCCCCGGTATATATGTGATGAGTGGCACAACACCACATACACAAGGATTCAATCACTTGATCTTACCTACTTCTATAGGTTAGAAATTGGTAGACCAAATCATGCCTTACAGGGTAATTGCATGGAGGGGTATGCTGGAACTAGACACCATACAAACAGAATAGCACCAGAGGGCTCTGGGCAGGTAATGGGCTTTCCAATCAGTAATAGATATAGCACACTTGACTTGGTGGACTGACTGGCTACACCCACTGCTATATTAAACAACTCTGGTAAAATGACCACTGAAATAAAAAATAGTGATAACGTATTTGGAAAACACCCAACTGATACGAGTTCCCCCAGCCATTAGCATTGGGTATGAGAGAACGGTCTCCAGGGACAAGAATAAAAGAATAGAGCTAGAAAATGGAGGTATGCCAGTTGATATACCCTCGCTAAAAACCGTTAGGATCATGGACAAAACTATAGAAATGCCAGATGGTATCCGACTAATGTCCTGGAACATCGCGGGGTTACCTGGAAGGATTGGTGACCCTGACTGTCTATCTTTTCTTCAAGAATTCTCAATCGTATGCCTAAAAGAATGCTGGGTAACAGAGGCCATCCATATTAATGGTTATCGCACTTCTCATACACCCGCAATCTATACGGCAAGGGGAAGAAACAAGGGGGGACTTTGCACCTATGTTTCAAATCTCTTAAGTGGTGTAATAGTAAAATTTGATCCAATGTCCGAATATTATCAGATACTGCAGATGACGGATGGGAGAAACCAAAAAATAGTCTTGGTAAACTTTTATAATAATATCCCAAAAGCAGAGATCAGTAATATTTTAGAGGACCTTTCCCAAACTCTAACGGGCATTGAAGAAAATCAGACAGGCGACAGTTGCATCATATGGGTGGGAGATTTTAATACCTTTCTCTGTCCACATAGCCACCTGAACATTTGTGGCCTGGGAACAAGTAGAGAGGACGTTAGTGCACAATTTTCCCATACAACTTTGGGTAATCCATTTTAATGATAGAATATTCCAGCTACATTTGGGCTTCATACATGAACTATGTTCCCCACCGGTCCCTTTTAAGCCAACATTTATTAGGAGAGGATGCAAATCTGTCATAGATTTTGCCTTAATATCTAAGCGCCATTCCAGCCGCATTCTTACCTATAACATATGTGAAATAGCAATGAGCGACCATTTTCCATGTAGTTTATCTCTCCTCATTGTAAGGACCCAGGGTAAGGCAAATAATCTAATTGAGAACTTATGCAATTACAAATTAAGCCTAGCAAAGAAGAACGGATACTCCTTGAATTGGAACAAAGTAGAACCTATAGCCTTCCTTGCAAAACTCATCAAAAACAAGCAGAGGGAATTTGAAATATGCCTCGCGAAAGATATAGTAGATCTCAAAGTTAGTGAGGCTTTCCTTCAAATCAGAGGAAATTCAAAAACTCCTAACAAAAACACAAAGACAGGATAGGATCAATGAACAAAAATGGTTCAACTCAGAATGCAGCAAGACTCATGCACACTTAATGCTAGCTCTAAAAATTGAGCCACGGAACCAGATAGGCAGATCTCGCACATCTAACTTCTATCAACTTGCGGTAAAAAAATCGCAAACGAGAGTTGAAGCAGGAAGCCTGGCAGGCGTTACATCAAGCTTGCATACTTAAAGATAACACCGGGTTCTGGAAGGCCGTAAATGCCCCCTTCTTTGCAGAGAAGGAATCGAATACAGTGAAAATAGCGATTACGGACAATATATGTGTAACCTATTTTAGTGAGCTCTACCAGGTAGACTCCTCAATTGAGGCGGGGAGCTTAGAACAAATGGATGGAGTACCTGTTATGGCTCAGAATTCCTTCCCTCTAAATGTTGAATTCTCATTACTAGAAGTCAAATTGGCTATTAATATTAGTGCTGCTGGGAAAGCACCAGGACCGGAAGGGGTGCCAGTAGATTAAATCTAGCATAGAACTATGGGCCCCACTTTTAACGAATGTACTAAACCGCTGCAATAAATATGGGTTTTTCCATACATGGCAAGAGGCCATCGTAATCCCTATTTTTAAAAAAAGGCGACCGTAGTGATCCAAAATGCTATAGACCAATTTCTATGTTGGATTCACTCATGAAGGTTGCCGGGAGGGTGATACTTAATAGACTGCAATCATGGGTAGAAGACAAAGGCATCTTCTCACAGTTTCAATACGGTTTCAGGGCTGGTCTTGGCACGACGGAGCAGGGTCTGAACCTGGTGCTTATAATATCGAAGTACGTAATGGTTAAAAAAGAAAATGTATTCCTGTGCTTAGTAGACTTAAGCTCGGCCTTCGATTGTTTGAATCACGAGAAATTATGGTCAATATTATTGCAAATGGGAATTGACCCAAAACTGCTGGATTTTATATAGGAATTATATCGGGAGCTGGGGCAAGGGTGCGGTATGAAAATAAGGGCGAAAGCACTTCTAAATTCAACATAAACGAGCATTTACAATGCAATGGTCTCGGCAATATTATAGGTAGAGCTATTGGTATTGCTTTTTTTTAATCCCTAAAGAAATGGCATTGTCATTTCTGTTGGCATTAGCATAATATTTTGCATATGTGATACCTATTGCATTAGCAAAGAGAGAGTGAGGTAGTGAGAGAGAGAGAGAGAGAGAGAGAGTGAGGTAGTGAGAGAGAGAGTGAGGTAGTGAGATAGTGAGTGAGGTATTGAAACAGTGATGTAGTGAGGGAGAGGGATGTTGTGAGGTAGTCAGATGTAAGCAGAGAGTGATGTTGTGAGATAGAGAGAGAGGTAGTGAAAGAGCCAGTGAAAGTGAGTTAGTGAGGTAGAGAGATGGAGAGTGAGTGATGTAGTGAGTTAGAGAGAGTGAAGTTGTGATGTTGTGAGATAGAGAGTGAGGTAGTGAGGTAGTGAGAGAGAGATAGTGAGATAGAAATAGATAGAGTGAGGTAGTGATGGAGAGAGAGTGAGGTAGTGATGGAGAGAGAGTGAAGTAGCGAGTTAGAGAGAGAGAGAGTGAAGTTGTGAAGTAGTGTGTTACAGAGAGATATTTACTGTGGTAGTGATATTGTGATGCTGTGAGAAAGAGGGAGTTGAGTAGTGAGGTAGAGAGTGAGGTAGAGAGAGAGTGATTTAGTGAGAGATAGTGTAGTAGTGTGAGAGATAGTGAGTTAGTGAGAGAGAGAGTGAGGTAGTGAGAGAGAGAGTTAGGGAGAGAGAGTGACATAGTGAGAGAGCGAGCCAACCCCACACACACACAGACCCAGCCACACACATACAAAGTGTATCACGCAGACATACATACAGAGCCACACATACAGAGTCAGCTAGACACACATAGAGAGCTATGCACACAAATATACAGAGCTACAGACATCCACATACATAGCCACTGACTTACACATACAGAGCTAGCCACAGACATAGTCACCTAACACACATAGTGAGCCAGCCACATAAAGATACCGAGCCATCTATATACACACACATAGAGGCAACTATGCACTTATTGAGCTACACATACACTGAGCTACAGCTACACACTTAGAACCACACAGATATACACAGACCCACACATACTGAGCAACACACACACAGAGCCACACACACACACACACACACAGAGCCACACACACAGAGTTACACACATATATCCAGCCTAAACTTAGGTATACACAGACAGAGCTACTTTTAAATAGAGACACTTAGCCATATCGGAACCACTTCGTGCACAGCGGTGCACATCGCTGCAGGGAGCACGGAGACACCACGGACCATGTTGGACCTAGAAAAAAGAGAAAAAACATAAGATGAGCAAAAATAAAAATAGGCTTTACCTCTAACATAAACAAAAAGCAACATACATACCTGTCTGAACAACTTCGTGCACAGTTGTGCACACGGCTGCAGGGAGACGCCACTGGCCATGTTGGACCTTGAAAAGAGAGAAAAACATTAGATTAGTAAAATCGAAAAGATAGCTTACCTCAAACTGCAAAAGAGCCGCATATCAGAACCACTCCGTGCACAGCGGTGCACATCGCTGCAGGGAGACGCCACGAGCCATGTTGGACCTAGAAAAGAGAGAAAAAACATTAGATTAGTAAAATCGGAAAGATAGCTTACCTCAAACTGCAAAAGAGACGCATATCGGAACCACTCCGTGCACATCGCTGCAGGGAGACGCCACGGGCCACGTTGGACCTAGAAAAGAGAGAATAAACATAAGATTAGCAAAAAAAACCAAAATGGCTTACCTCTAAACGAAAACAACAACATACATACCCGTCTGAACAACTTCGTGCACAGTAGTGCACACGGCTGCAGGGAGACGTCACGAGCCATGTTGGACCTAGAAAAGAGAGAATAAACACAAGATTAGCAAAAAAAAGCTTACATCAAAAGAAAAACAAGCAAGCATACATACCGTCGGAAGAAGTATTCAGTGACTTCTTGCAGAGACGATCAGCGCAAAATGGCATTTACAATACTACGCCCATTTTCGGAGTTGGGGGCGTGGTTTTGAGGTTCTGAGTGACAGACAACGTCACTGTCTAAAGAACGATTCAAAAAGGGGGGTGGTGATGGACAGAGTATCTGAATTAAGCAGAACACTCCTACCCAGTCAAAAGATCAGGGCTTGATCCATCACCGTTTTTTAGCTCACTGCACCATCCCAGTTCAGAACCTGGCTACATGCAAATTAGTCTGACCCTGGCCCAGTGCATCATGGGAACAGGGCAGACCAAACTACCAAGCCAATTCTTTACTGGAAAGGAAACAAGCTTCCGGGGAATGTAGATGGCAGATGTACGAAAAAACAATTATTTTCCTTTTTAACTGATGTGCAACCAGTGTGGAGGGTGGATATCGGGGGATATCCACGCTGGTTGCACATCAGATTGAGGCAATCTACCGTTGGAATCACGAAATTAAGGTAAAATAATCGCTTTCTCGTACATCCGCCATCCATGCGTCGGATGACGATGAGGTGAACATATTTGTCCTCAACATAGAAGACAAGTGTGTTTTACAAGTCAATGATGCCCACAACACTAAAACCAAGACGCCAGTATGCAACATGACCATTGGGGGGGGGGTTGAGAGAAGCATAGATGCAGACTCCGGTCCCCCCTACACCATTGTCAACAGCAAAGTCTGGGAGAAAAAATGTGTTCCACAGCTAGGGAAACAGTTGGAAAAAGCTGACATCACCATCAAAACATTCGCTGGGGATCCCATAAAGGTATGCAGTTTTAGAAAACTTAATTTTGCCTTCAAGGGGAGAGAGTCCTCAGGTAAACTATACGTATCCTCTGTGGGCCCCTCAGTTTTAGGATGGATGGATGGATCAAGGCAGCCTGGGAATTAGACTTGACCCCAGTAAGTCCGACCCAGTAATGGTCATCCAAAAGGATGAGGAATAAAGACCCTATTAAACAAGTTCCTCAGATTTCTCAGTGGTGGGATTGGTGCCTTGAATGGGTACAAGCACAGAATACGGGTTAAGACTAATGCCATCCCAGTTGTGCATAAAGTGAGAAATTTACCATTTGCAGTAAAAGATGAGGTGAAGACCCACCTGGATAAACTTCTTCAAGATGGTATCATTGAGCGTGTTGAAGCCTCAGAGTGGGTGGCCCTGTTGGTCGTTGCCACATGACCCAATGGAAACCTGAGACTTTGTGTAGACTTGCCCGACCTTCATGACAACATTGTAATTGTTGTAAAACAACCAAAGAGTGTCGTGGGAGAAGTCTGTAAGCACTAGACACAGAGAAGAAATCTCCCTGAAGAAGTCACAGTGGAAATCAGCGTTTTTTTTTTTTAGGAAGCCCTCACTCACCACCCTGGGTGGTGACATGCTTCATCATCTGGCCCACCGGGAGAAGCCAAATGCCTCCCTGGTGTGCTACAACGCCAGATTACTGCGGAGCAGGTTCTTTGTGGCAAAAGTGGCAAAAAGAAATGTGAATTAAAAATGTCAAACTGTACCATACGGAATTTTTTTTATTTAATGGTCAGTTTGACATAAGTAAAATATGTGTGGGAAACTTACCAGTTAATGACTCTGTTGTTTCCACTTAAAGTGGGGTCAACATGTTTCTGCCCGTCTGTGTCATTTACTGGGCTTTCATCAGGACCGTCAGGTGGTGTACCTCGGCGGAATGGGCGCGCTAAGGCCCACCCTTACCAGAGGACGTGAAAGTTAAAAACAAGTGTGTAAAATAAAGTGCAAAAACCAAACAAAAGTGATGGGAAACCTTCAATTTGAGGTCCCTGTACTGTTTGTAATGCACAAGATCCACACCCCATGGGTCTCGGGAGGGGGGGAAAGCGACAATGGCACACCGCCCGCAACGCCTGCCACCCGTTTTGCACCTAGTCTCCTGCTACCGGACCCCGTGAAACATTGTAATTGAGCAATTCCCCCTCTTTAAAATTAACGAGCTGTTGGCAAGCACTAAAGGAGTAAAATGATTTTCTACCATAGATCTGAAATCCCCTTACCACCAGGTTCCCCTGCATCACGATAGCAAGAAGTTAACCACATTCATAACCCCTTCTGGGTGCTTCCGGTTCCCCAGAGTACCATTTGGGTTGACATCTGCTGCTGCGATGTTTCAGAGATTGATGCGCCACATATTCATGGGAGTCACTGACATTTTAATGTTCCAGGATGACATCCTCGTGATGGGAAGAACAAGGGAGGAGCATGACATGAAAGTCAACCAGGTTCTGGGGATCCTTGATGCCAAAGGTTTGACGGCTGAGCACCCCAAATGCAAATTTGCTTGCAGTAAAGTGAACTACCTTGGACATGAGATTACAGGAGATGGAATCAGTCCAAAGAAAGAACTGTTAGATGCCAATCTAAATTCACCTGTGCCAACCAACAAGGAAGAACTACATCTTTTCTCGGTTTGGTCTCATTTTATGCGAAATATATTAAGAATTACTCATGTAAAACTTATGAGTTAAGACAATTGCTCAAGCTAAAAAACAAGTTTGTGTGGAATGATACTTGTCAAGACTCATTCAGTACCTAAAAGAAAGAAATGTGTCCCACTTTACCATTGCAAGGTTTCGACCACCTACTAGAAAACATTATCACGACTGATGCTAGTTGCAAGGGTCTGAGTGCCGATCTTACCCAAAGGGACGCTAAAGGGGCAGAATGTACCATTGCTTTTGCTTCCCACTCTTTGACTCAGACGGAAGAAAAATACTCGGTCATAGAGCAGGTGGCCCTAGCAAGCGTTTGGGGCCTTGAACATTTCCGACAGTTTGCCTGGGGGAACAAAGTTACCCTACCCGCAGTGACCACAAACCACTTACAAAGGTGTTCACTTCTAAAAGCCTGTATGCAGCTTCCCCTAGGTTGGCACGGCTATCTGTACGCCTATTCGATTTTAATTATGTAGTCCAGTATATACCCAGCGTAAAAAAAAATGTAGTGGCTGACTTCCTGAGCTGAATGCCTGTTGGTGTTTCAGACCATGATAACCATGATGATGTAGAAGAGTTATGCATTGCAAATATACATGAAGAGTTGCATGGGATTTCTTTGGATAAATGGCTTTTAAAACAAGCCAAATACTCTATTGTATGCGAGGTGATAAATATGCTGTCCAAGGGTCGGACCAGTAAAAGTAAAATGTCGGATGTTTTACGCCCTTTTTGGGAAGTCAAACATGAATTGTCATATGAGAATGGATTGCTGTTGAGAGGTGGTTGTTGTCCCTCCTTGCAATCTTAGAAAGAAGATACTCTAGATTTGCCATGAAGGGCATTTGGGCATTGGGAAGACAAAAAACAGAGTAAAAAACTTGTACTGGTGGCACGGGATTAGCATAGCTGTTGAAAGAGTGGTCAGGGACTGCACCTTATGCCTAAATTCCAACAATAGACGAGTCACTTTCAGGCCCCCACTACATCCCATCTCTTGCTCCAGAATGCCTTGGGAGAAAATTGGAGTGGACATTATGGGACCCATTCTTGAACAAGGTGAGCAAGTGTACACAATAGTCCTCCTTGACCATTTCTCTATATGGCCAGAGATAGAGTTCGTCAAAAAGCCAGACGCCCTCAGTGTCGTCCGTTTCCTTGATGACTTAATCATCCGCGAAGGTTTACCCAAGCTCATAATTAGCGATAATGGTCCCCAATTCACCTCTGATGTGTTCAAAAGCTACCATTACAGAAACAAAAGAATTCATAAAACCACCTCAGCCTACCATCCCGCTGGCAATGGCGCAGTTGAACGCTTCAACAGGGTCATCAAGGGTATTTTCCAGTTGGCCAACAACAACAAGCTGGTCTGGAGAAAGGAAATCCTTAAAACTCTCTGGACCTATCGCATCACACCTTGCAACAGTACTGGCCACAGCCCCTTTGAGCCCCTTTGAGCTCATGAGAGGTAAAACTCCCTTGTCGTAGGACAATGTAGGTTGGTTGATGGCTGCAAAAAGAGTAAATTGGTCAGCTGACCAAGTGAGGAGTAAGTTGGAGAATGCTCAGTCCGTTTGCAAGGACCAGTATGATCAGAAATATGCGTGCAGACCAGTTAAGCTAAACACTGGGGACATGGTCAGAGTTAAGAGGAGTGGGCACACTAGCAAGGGGATGAACAAATTCTCGCAACCCTTACCCGTATGCAAGGTGTTTTGCAACTCTGCACTCCTTAGTGACTGTAAGGTGTGGCATTTCTCTGCACTATCCTTATACAAACAAACCCCTGTGGATATTGCTAGCTCAAATCCTGTCAGTCCCCCACGGGGTAATCAAGTTGACACCGATTCTCACACCCCCACCATGGGTGGTGCACTTAAGCTTGTCTGATGAGGAAGCTGACTACAAGTCTTATCCCACTGATGGGGAGTACATGCCTCCTCTTCAATACCCAGCTCCACACCCATGCAAGATACCCAGGTTTCCATAAACACGAGTAGAGTTCATAGAAGGTTAATGCCTCCATTGAGACTCTCGGATTATGTCTGCGAATAGTACACTTTTGTATGCTATTACTGTTCAATACTCATGCTAGTGCAATGTCTTTCTGGGATCTCTCTCTCTCTCTCTCTCTCTCGCGCTCCCTCCACTCTCCTTCCTTCTCTCTC